>NC_134354.1:183424595-183544073 GCF_048569485.1 Anomaloglossus baeobatrachus
GTTTTTGGGATTTCCTTAGTATTACACAGGTGTTAATGTAATTACCTGCCCAGGTGCTGGTTCCAACAGCAGTGCAATGCTAAGGAAATTCTGAAAACATGCACTGTTGGTGGGCCTTGAGGACTGGAGTTGGGGAACCCTGGGCTAAAGAACACAAGGAATGAACATTAGACCAGTGGAAATCTGTGCTTTGGTCTGATGAGTCCAAATTTGAGATCTTTGGATCCAACCACCGTGTCTTTGTAGAAAAGGTGAACGGATGGACTCTACATGCCTGGTTCCCACCGTGAAGCATGGAGGAAGTGGTGTGACGGTGTGGGAGTGCTTTGCTGGTGACACTGTTGGGGATTTATTCAAAATTGAAGGCATACTAAACCAGCATGGCTACCACAGCATCTTGCAGCGGCATACTATTCCATCCGATTTGCGTTTAGTTGGACCATCATCTGATGTAGCGCCCCATCACTCTCCTTCTTACTCAAATAGCCCTTACACAGCCTGGAGGTGTGTTTGGGGTTATTGTCCTGTTGAAAAATAAATGATGGTCCAACTAAACGCAAACCGGATGGAATTGCATGCCACTGCAAGATGCTGTGGTAGTCATGCAGATTCAGTATGCCTCAATTTTGAATAAATCCCCAACAGTGTCACCAGCAAAGCACCCCCACACCATCACACCTCCTCCTCCATGCTTCACAGTGGGAACCAGGCATGTAAAGTCAATCCATTCACCTTTTCTGTGTTGCACAAAGACATGGTGGTTGGATCCAAAGATCTCAAATTTTGACTCCTCAGACCAAAGCACAGATTTCCACTGGTCTAATGTCCATTCCTTGTGTTCTTTAGCTCAAACAAGTCTCTTCTGCTTGTTGCCTTTCCTTAGCAGTGGTTTCCTAGCAGCTATTTTACCATGAAGGCCTGCTGCACAAAGTCTCCCCTTAATAGGTGCTCTAGAGATGTGAAAGTGTGTCCAAACTTTTGATCTGTAATATATATTTTATATATATATATATATATATTCGCTGTAGTACAGGATAGTGACTGTCTGTCTGCCTCTATATGGCTGTCTGTCTGCCTCTCTCTATATCGCTGTCTGATTCTCTCCCAGTCAGTCTGCCTGCATCATTTCTTTCCCTGTCTGTCTCTGTATCTCTTTGTCTGTCTCTGTCTGTTTCTGTCTCTATCCGTGTCTGTCTGTCTGTGTCTGTCTGTTTCTGTCTGTCTGTCTCTGTCTGTCTGTCTCTGTCTGTCTCTTTCTTTCCCTGCCTGTATTTTTTCTGTCTCTTTCCCTGTCTCTTTCTTTGTCTGTCTATTTATGTCTGCCTCTTTCCCGGTCTGTGCCTGTCTGTCTCTCGCTCTGTCTCTCCACAGAAATCATATGATGTCACACATAAGCTTCTTATTCTAAGAATGTCCTTTGTTCCCTATAGCAACCAATCAGAGCTGCTATTAATGACTTGTAGCTCCCAGCTCCATTGACTTTAATGGAGGCAGTCTTTTTGTAGAGTAACTAAAGCGCATGGTGACATTTGATTGTAAATGCGACGGTGCGGGTTCCTTTAGAGGACATACACACACACACACAGCTTTATATATTATATACATGTAGTTTATCTTTTTCATGACGTGATATAGACATATACTACAATGTTTTGGTCTTTAAAAAAAACAAAAAACTAAATTAATCACAGACTTGTAGATGAGACCTTACTCAGCAGTATCTCCACCTCCCTGACTAGATACCACTAATTAGTATCCGGTGAGAGCAGGCATTAAATCTAATTTTATGCAAAATTGCACATCACATTAGACTAATAAAGACACTTTTGGAGATTGCAGGAACACAGCAATCAGATACTGCGAGGCACAGAAGACATGACAGGTTCTCCATTACTAGCTAGTGCTAAGCAAACATGTTTTTCTTATCCGAGGCTAATTTGCCTTTTGGAAACTAGTGTAAAGAAAGATTAACTAATATTAAATACTTGACCTAAATTTACCACTGCCACAAAACATGTATGTACAATTCTGACAATAATATGTAATTTTCTTACTGCTATACATCTTCATCCTCTTGTTCAAGGCTTGAGAATATAATTCCCCATCCTGCCTTATAGGTTCCGTTATTCGTAGCTGGGGATTCTTCATTACTTGTAGAAATCTTTTATGAAGGTAATGGTAATTATCTGTGAAGTACCATTTCACAGATGGTTGGCAAGAAAAAAAAAGTAGTCTTTAAATTGAATTTCAAATCCTGTATGTTTTAATTAAGTTCATCTTGTAGCTGTTGAGCAAAATTGCAATAGATATAATTGAGTACACCCCAAAAGATTTGGTAGAAAGTAGTGATGAGCGAGTACTAAAAAGCTCGGGTGCTCGAAGCTCGGGCCGAGCCTCCCAAGATACTCGTGTACTCGGCCCGAGCAACGAGCCGAATGTTATCCTATGGGAGACCCGAGTATTTTTGTGAAATGACCCCCCGGCAGCATGTAGAAACCCTAAAAATGTCACAAAAGTCTCAGAAGAGTGCTCAAATGACATGGCAACAGCATGGGGAAGACCCCTTGAAGCATTTATCACTCAAAAGTCACAGCTGTGAACAATTTTGTCCGCGTTTCACGCCATTTTTACGGACTCACCAGAAAACCTTCCAAAATGACCCCAAAATGATTTTTCATGGCAGAAATGTTAAGGGCACATACCCAATAGTGAGATAGAGCTGGTGTATGTTACTTTTTGAGATTAATACATGAAAGATTTTACGTGAAAACATTGTGTGGCACTCCGATGTCCCTGAGAAGAGACGTACATGAAGGCCTCTTGAGTCTAATGTGCCCATTTTGAGGAAGTGAGTCTTTGTAGTATTTTCCTTTGCCAGGGCAGTCCAAAATTGTGAGGTTCACCAATGCCCCTGCATACAGACGTGCATGAGGGCCTGTAAACCTGAAGTGCCCATTGTAAGGAAGTGGGTCTATTGTAGTATAGCCCTTAGGCAGGGCAGCCAAAAATTGGGAGGCTCCACATTGTCCCTGGATAGAGACGTGCATGATGGCCTGTAAACCTGAAGTGCCCATTGTCAGGAAGTGGGTGTATTATAGTATAGCCCTTAGGCAGGGCAGCCAAAAATTGGGAGGCTCCACGTTGTCCCTGGATAGAGACGTGCATGAGGGCCTGTAAACCTGAAGTGCCCATTGGAAGGCAGTGGGTCTATTGTAGTATAGCCCTTAGGCAGGGCAGCCAAAAATTGGGAGGCTCCACGTTGTCCCTGGAAAGAGACCTGTTAGGTTCTTAGTGCCTCCGTGCTTGCATTTAAAAACCGCACGTGTGTGCCTGTTGGTGGCAGCTTTCCGCTGCATTTGTGTGAGTTTTGCAAAAACTTGGATATAACGCACAAGTCTAGTGAATACACATCAGCACAGCATTGCAAAATGCGCAAGGGCGTTGTCAACGAACAAGGAAGTGGACGTGATGGTGGTGCAGGCAGAGACCGAGGTTGTGTGCAAGCTCTAATTTCGCCACAACAAAGGGCCACATCTAGTCGCTCGCACGTCCTGTCCCAAATTCTTGGGGACCGCAGCAGTACACCGCTCTTGAACCAAGACCAGTGTCAACAGGTTGTTAGTTGGATAGCGGATAATGCTTCCAGTCAGATTGGCACCACCACAAACACTCTGTCTTCCACACGGTCAAGTGTCAGTAGCCGTGATACTGCACCGCACATTTCAGAGCCTGATCCTCCTTCCTACCACCAGGCCGAGTACACGTCCACGGACATTACTGATCCCACACTTGGACACTCGGAAGAGCTGTTCGTTCACGTTTCCATTCACAAATTCTGGCCTCTCGCCAGCTCCTGTTGAAGTGGGCCATGACGAGATTGTATGTACAGATGCCCAAATATTTGAGCAGCCACGTTCTCACGAAGTTGGCAACGTGTCTCAACAAGGGGTGGACGATGATGAGACACAATTGTCAGGAAGTCAGGAGGAGGAGCAGGGTGCGGAAGAGGAAGACGACGTGGTGGATGATCCAGTAACTGACCCAACCTGGCAGGAGGATATGCAGAGCGAGGACAGCAGTGCACAGGGGGAGGGAGGCGTAGCATCCCAACAGGCAGTAAGAAGCAGAGTGGTGGCCACAGGCAGACGTCAGGCAACTGTTCCCCGGAACAACACGACACAAGGTGCCTGTACAAATGTTAGGTCTTCCCGAGTCTGGCTGTAATACTATTGTATGTATTGAGGATTTCGATTGCGTTAGGGCAATGACAACCAGAGACGAGTTCTTGGTGCAAGACGTTTATAATATGCAACCAGCAAATATGTACATAAACGGAACAAAAACACAGTAGAACATAAATACAGGAAATACCTTCCAGGGACGGAGCGAAAGGGAATTCCCGGGACCGCGCACCGGACTCCCCCAGGGAGACCACCAAGAGCGAACCCCTATACAGGGACTGTCTGGCAATCACCCCAGAAGCCCTAAATGCGCAGCAGCCGGGACACAAAAGGGCAATAGGTAAGTCCAAAAATGTCCGTACGTGATGTGAGTCCAGAGTGGTATTAAACGGAAGGAACCGGGCAGAAGTGCCGACCAAAGACGGCAAACGGAGTCCGGGCACAGCTAGATGATACCAGATGAAGTCCAGAGTCGGTGTCGGTTGTTTTCCAAGAGGATCCGAATAACAATCAGGAACCAAAAGCAGCAGGGCAGGAGCACACAGGAAGCAGTATACTCAGGCACTGGACTAAGCTTTAGGGGCGGCTTTTAAACAGATGGACAGGAAGTAGGGCAACAGAACAGAAAACTCCATGTTAACAAAGGGCAAGCTGTTTCAAAAGAAAACTGGAAAACCCGGAACTCTGACACTGGCAGTTTTTTAAGTTGGCTCCAGATGATTCTAAAAAGGCCATTTGCAACACCTGCCATGCCAGCATCAGCAGGGGTACCAAAACTAGCAGCCTGACCACCACCAGCATGATCAGGCACATGTCAGCCAAGCACCCGACTTTGTGGGAAGTACAACAGAGTCGAGGAGCAGTGCTTGCTGATGTCACTGCTACGTCTTCGCTGGTTGTGCATGCGAGCCAATCCCCTGTCCATGCTGCCTGTGAACAAGCCTCCTCCACTCCTGCACCTGCAGTTGCCTACGCAGAAAGAACACCATCATCAAGCACGTCCTTGTCCCAGCGCAGCGTTCAGTTATCCATTCAGCAAACCTTTGAACGCAGGCGCAAATACACTGCCAACACCCCACATGCCACAGTTCTAAATGCTAACATTTCGCGACTGCTTGCGCTGGAAATTTTGCCTTTTAGGCTAGTTGAGACAGAAGCATTCCGCGACCTGATGGTGGCAGCTGTCCCACGTTACTCGGTCCACAGCCGCCACTATTTCTCCCGGTGTGCCGTCCCCGCATTGCATAACCACGTGTCACAAAACATCACACGTGCCCTGAACAACGCTGTTTCAGCCAAAGTCCACCTAACCACAGACACGTGGACAAGTGCATGTGGGCAAGGCCGCTACATCTCGTTGACGTCACACTGGGTTAATATTGTGCAAGCTGGGACCCAGTCTGAGCGAGGGACGGAACACGTCCTTCACACACCAAGTTTTGCAGGCCCTACCTCAGTCAGGGTTTCACACACACTCTACAGCTCCGGAATGTCATGCTCCTCAGCCTCCTCCTCCTCCTGCGCATCCTGATCCACTTTACCCTCCACACCAGTCCCAAGCTGGAAGTGTCGCGGGCGGAGGAGGGGACGGTGCGCTCTCCCACTGCTCGGGTCCGGCTGACGCTGCTCTACGGCTGCTGCTGCTCGTTGGCTCGAGCGATGGCCGGATCCCGGGGACTCGAGCGGCGCTACTCGCCCGTGAGTGAAAAGGGGTGGTTTGGGTTTTGGGGATATTGTCCGTGACGCCACCCACGGTTGTGGTGATTGTGTGGACACCACCGCTGCTCTGGACGGGGATCCCGGGAGCCTGTGACAGGGAGCAGCTTTGTTGTTATTTCTCCCCTCCGTGGGTAGGGGGGTTGGTTGTCCCGGGGCCTGGTGATGGGGTAGAGATGGATGACAGGCGGGTTGCGGGGCCTGATGAGGTGCAGGGTCGCAGGGGCAGCGCTGTGCCGCACGGCACGGAGGTACTCACTCAGCCCAATGATGATGACACAGTTCACGGTAAAACAAGTGGCTGGATGGACGGGTCACTCGGACGGCTGCGGTTGTTCCTCCCTGCAGGTTAGTGATGACTGTCTCTCCCTGCACCTAAGTTAAGTGTTGGTAGTGATGGTTTCCCAATGGTAACCCGCTCCCCGACCTGGATATTGGCCGGAGGAGCCCCTTTTGCCCACAGGCGCTGGCCCTGGGAGACGGTGGCGGTGTCTCCCCTTCACGGTTGTACGGTTGCCTTCTATCTGGACTTGGCTGTTTGGAAACCCTGAGGTTCCCTTCACTAACGGATTTGGCAAATTCACGGCGACACCAAGCCTTGCCGGGATCCGAAAGTCCTCTGCCAATGGTGCTGGCTTCTCTTTGTATACCGGTCCGGTACGGCCGGGTCACCACCCGTCCACGGTCCTTACGGCAGACTCCAATCGGCCTCCACTGCAGACGGTCACCACATCCTGCCAACCTTGCTGTCCTGTCCGGGCCACACACCCGGACCAACTTCAGGCTCTTTGCTGTCACTTTTCTCCTCTCTACTACTTTCCTCCTTCCACTTCCTTAGCTTAACTCTCACTGCCTGTGTTTTCCCTCCTCCTCGGTGGGTGGAGACCAACCGCCTGGCTCCACACCCTGGTGTGGACAACAGCCCCTGGGGAAGGCAACAAGGATTTTGTGTTTTGACTATGATATGCCTGCAGGGAGTGTGGGGTGTTTAAGTGTTGTGCTCTGTGGCCCCTGGCTTGTCCAGGGCGACACAGAAGCACTGCAGCACTGCCTCGGCGAAGCGGCAACAGGCAGTGCTGAAGCTAATCTGCATAGGTGACAAACCCCACAATGCAGAAGAGGTGTGGACAGCTCTGAAACAGCAGGCAGATCACTGGCTCACAACTCTGAACCTAAAGCCAGGAAAGGTCTTGTGTGACAATGGCCGGAACCTGGTGGCGGCTTTGAGGCGAGGCCAGCTGACACATGTTCCATGCGTGGCCCATGTGCTCAACCTCGTGGTTCAGCGGTTTCTAAAGTCATACTCAGAGCTGTCTGATCTGCTGGTAAAAGTTCGCCGCCTGTCTGCACATTTTCGAAAGTCACCTACTGCTTCAGCCGGCCTTGCCGGCTTAAGACGCCGTTTGCATCTTCCGGCACACAGACTGGTGTGTGATGCCCCCACGCGTTGGAATTCAACTCTGCACAAGTTGGTCAGGATATGTGAGCAGAAGAGGGCAGTTGTTGAGTACCTGCATCACCTAAGCCGTCGGGAAATGGGTCAAACTCCACACATAACACCTGAGGAGTGGAGATGGATGTCCGACCTATGCACCATCCGCCAAAACTTTGAGGACTCCACCAAGATGGTGAGCGGCGATGACGACATTATTAGCGTCACCATACCGCTTCTCTGCCTTCTAAAATGGTCTCTGAAAAAAATCAACCATGATGCATTGCAGGCGGAGCGCGATGAGTTTGAGCAAGAAACAGTAGTGGGTGTGGGTGATGATAACACACAGCCCAGCCTCGTCTCATCACAACGTGCAGTGGAGGACTATGACGAGGAGGAGGATGAAGACATGGAGCAACTCTCTGGCCAAATTGAGGATATGACATGCAGTCATATCCTCGGTTCAGCGTGGCTGGCCAGAGGACAGGGTAGATGATGAGGAGGAGGAGGAGGAGGACAGCATGTTCAGTCATCGTGTTGGTCAGGATACTGAAGTGATGGCTGTTAAGAGTCTGGCACACATGGCTGACTTTATGGTAAGCTGCCTGTCTCGTGACCCTCGCGTTAAGAACATCTTGGCCGACAATCATTACTGGTTGGTAACACTGTTAGACCCACGCTAAAAGGAGAACTTTATGTCTCTTATTCCCGAGGCGGAGAGGTCAGGCAAAATGCAGCAGTTCCAGAAGGCCATAGTCACGGAAGTAGGCAAAGCATTCCCCTCACAAAACGCTAGCGGCATAGGTCAGGAATCAGTGGACAACCAAGGCGTACAGCCGAGAGGGGCACAAGTCCAATCCGCCAGAGGTAGGGGAACAGTCTTTAAGATGTGGGACAGTTTTCTCAGCCCCTCACATACCACAGCCCCTGAGGTGAGGGGTAGTGCCACAAGAAATCCTAAGTTTGGCCAGATGCTCAAGGAGTACCTTGCAGATCAAACAACTGTACTCCGACATTCCTCTGTGCCTTACAATTAATGTGTATCCAAGCTGGACACGTGGCATGAATTGGCTCTCTACGCCTTGGAAGTCCTGGCCTGCCCTGCCGCTAGCGTTTTGTCAGAGCGTGTTTTTAGTGCCGCAGGTGGAATCATTACAGATAAACGCACCCGCCTGTCAACTGTAAATGCTGACAGGCTGACTCTGATCAAGATGAACAAGGGTTGGATTTGGCCAGACTTCACCACACACACCAACAGCAAATTACAGCGGAATTTAAAGTTTGTAACGGGAATTTGCCATGTACCTCCACTCACCCATGGTAACACACTTCTGGACTTTGGCTAATCGCTGGACTGCTCCTCCTTCTCCTCATGCGCCATCATGGTGACCGTTACAATAGTTAAGCCGTTGTTTCAGGTATACCCCCAGTGGTAAATTTTTTCGCCCATTCTTTCTGAATGGGCATTACAACGACAGGAGACCCGCTCCTTTGCAATGGGAACAATGTTTTGAGGCCCTCATGCACATCTCTATCCAGGGACAATGTTGAGCCTCCAAATTTTTGGCTGCCCTGCCTAAGGGCTATACTACAATAGACCCACTTCCTTACAATGGGCACTTCATGTTTACAGGCCATCATGCACGTCTCTATCCAGGGACAATATGGAGCCTGACGCTGCCACCGACTGCCACACACATGCTGTTTTTAAATGCAAGCACGGACGCAATAAGAACCTAACTGGTTTTTAGGAGCGACAATTACTGAGAAGTCTGACACTATCAGACACTGCTGACTGACGTGTATTATACACTAGACTTGTGCGTTATATAATAGTTTGTGCAAAACGCGCACCTGTACGCTGCCACCGACTGCCACACACGTGCTGTTTTTAAATGCAAGCACGGACGCAATAAGAACCTAACTGGTTTTTAGGAACGACAATTACTGAGAAGTCTGACACTATCAGACACTGCTGACTGACGTGTATTATACACTAGACTTGTGCGTTATATAATAGTTTGTGCAAAACGCGCACCTGTACGCTGCCACCGACTGCCACACACGTGCTGTTTTTAAATGCAAGCACGGACGCAATAAGAACCTAACTGGTTTTTAGGAGCGACAATTACTGAGAAGTCTGACACTATCAGACACTGCTGACTGACGTGTATTATACACTAGACTTGTGCGTTATATAATAGTTTGTGCAAAACGCGCACCTGTACGCTGCCACCGACAGACACACACGTGCTGTTTTTAAATGCAAGCACGGACGCAATAAGAACCTAACTGGTTTTTAGGAGCGACAATTACTGAGAAGTCTGACACTATCAGACACTGCTGACTGACGTGTATTATACACTAGACTTGTGCGTTATATAATAGTTTGTGCAAAACGCGCACCTGTACGCTGCCACCGACTGCCACACACGTGCTGTTTTTAAATGCAAGCACGGACGCAATAAGAACCTAACTGGTTTTTAGGAGCGACAATTACTGAGAAGTCTGACACTATCAGACACTGCTGACTGACGTGTATTATACACTAGACTTGTGCGTTATATAATAGTTTGTGCAAAACGCGCACCTGTACGCTGCCACCGACTGCCACACACGTGCTGTTTTTAAATGCAAGCACGGACGCAATAAGAACCTAACTGGTTTTTAGGAGCGACAATTACTGAGAAGTCTGACACTATCAGACACTGCTGACTGACGTGTATTATACACTAGACTTGTGCGTTATATAATAGTTTGTGCAAAACGCGCACCTGTACGCTGCCACCGACAGACACACACGTGCTGTTTTTAAATGCAAACACGGACGCAATAAGAACCTAACTGGTTTTTAGGAGCGACAATTACTGAGAAGTCTGACACTATCAGACACTGCTGACTGACGTGTATTATACACTAGACTTGTGCGTTATATAATAGTTTGTGCAAAACGCGCACCTGTACGCTGCCACCGACTGCCACACACGTGCTGTTTTTAAATGCAAGCACGGACGCAATAAGAACCTAACTGGTTTTTAGGAGCGACAATTACTGAGAAGTCTGACACTATCAGACACTGCTGACTGACGTGTATTATACACTAGACTTGTGCGTTATATAATAGTTTGTGCAAAACGCGCACCTGTACGCTGCCACCGACTGCCACACACGTGCTGTTTTTAAATGCAAGCACGGACGCAATAAGAACCTAACTGGTTTTTAGGAGCGACAATTACTGAGAAGTCTGACACTATCAGACACTGCTGACTGACGTGTATTATACACTAGACTTGTGCGTTATATAATAGTTTGTGCAAAACGCGCACCTGTACGCTGCCACCGACAGACACACACGTGCTGTTTTTAAATGCAAGCACGGACGCAATAAGAACCTAACTGGTTTTTAGGAGCGACAATTACTGAGAAGTCTGACACTATCAGACACTGCTGACTGACGTGTATTATACACTAGACTTGTGCGTTATATAATAGTTTGTGCAAAACGCGCACCTGTACCCTGCCACCGACTGCCACACACGTGCTGTTTTTAAATGCAAGCACGGACGCAATAAGAACCTAACTGGTTTTTAGGAGCGACAATTACTGAGAAGTCTGACACTATCTGGACTGTTTTAGACTGTGTACACCAGCCCCAGATATGATGAAGGCTGGTATACGGTCACCACTAGGAATGGCTATATACCCTGCCTGCCTGCCTGCCTGCCTGTATACTGCTACAATAGTCCTGACAAGGACTCTTCTGGTCACTAGCCTGTATTCCGACCTGGCTATACCCTGCCTGTATATAGCAACAATAGTCCTGAGAAGGACTCTGCTACTGTACTCCGACCTGGCTATACCCTGCCTGCCTGTATACAACTAGAATAGTCCTGAGAAGGACTTTTGGTCACACTGTTTGCAGCCCTGCAACTGAAAAAGCTATAAAGGGCCGCAAAGCTTTCCCTGAATCAGCGACACTCTCCCTGCACTGACTGTCTGGATAGCTGTGAGCAGAGCACAGCGCGCCGGCCGGTATAAAGGCTCGGTCACGCTGTGCAGGCCGGCCAATCACTGCAATTCCACAACTAACAGGGCTGTGGCATTGCAGTGGTCTGCCAGCCAATCCCTGCATGAGGGCTGGCTCTCAAAAGAGCGCCAACATGCAGAAATGAAGACCACGAGTACAGCACGAGTATCGCGAGATTACTCGGTCCCCGCCGAGCAGCCCGAGTACAGCGATACTCGTGCGAGTACCGAGTAGTTACAAGCATGCTCGCTCATCACTAGTAGAAAGCCTTAAGTTTCCTTTCAAATTCAACATTTTCTATGAGATGAGATACCATACTACAAAACACTCCCACTCATGTAGGCCATTCACTGCAAACAAAATTTGTTTCAAATTCATTCAAGACCATGAAGATCGTGTTGCAAAGATGAATACGCCCCAATGAAAGTCTAAGGAGTGAAGCAAAAGCTTAGGACTATAAAATTCTAATTCACAAGAATTCTACCAGAGGTAAGTGTCTAATAAGTAATTACACATGTGTCCAACAGACAGTTAACTATAAAAGAGCATTGCTTAATAACTGTTTACCGTTTCATGCTATCATTAATGGTAACACATGGAAGAAAAAGGTCACAAAACCTGAGAAAGAAAAAAGCAAGGTTAAGACTACAAAAAAAAACAAAACAAAAAAAAACAGCAAAACTACTTAAAAGTCACTGATAAGGGATAGTAAAAGTGATGCAAATGTTACAAAATAAGAATTGCTACTGACCGTGGAAGTCATGATTTAAACACAAGAGTCTTCTGATGCAAAGGATTGAAGAAAATCAAAATGCAAGTTCAATGTAGTTAGCTTAAGAAGACGAAAGCCAAACTGGAGTGGCCTAATATGTTGGGCTAGTGTTAAGGGAGATGGGGGGGGGAGGCAAACTGGGCAATTGCCCAGTGCCCCACTCCCTTGGGAATCCCCAGGGTTTACAGTAGGAGCTACATTGACAAAAGCACTAAAACAATTAAAACACAAAAAAAAATACACATTTGGGGTCATTGAGCTTGTAAAAGTCTGATGTATCAAAATTTAGCATAAACTGATCTGATCGGTAAATGACGTAATGACAAAAAAAAATCAAACCACCAAAATTACGAGGTTTTTTTAGCCGTTGCAACATTGCAATAAGATGTGATCAAAACTGTGTATTTGCCACAAATTAAAAAAACAAACAAAAAACCCTATATATGTTTGTTATCTGCGTACTCCTACTGATCTGAGTAATCCTGATTAGAGATGAGCGAACAGTAAAATGCTCGGGTGCTCGATGCTCGGGTGCTCGACGAGAGCACCGAGTCCGATGTTAGCCTATAGGAAAAACTCAAGCTTTTTTCCGGTGGCACCCCCGCCCATCTGGAGAAAGCTCAAAAATGTCACAAATCTATGACAACAGTGCTCAAATGACATGGGAGCAGCATGGGCAAGAGCCCTTTAAGCATTTCTGCCTCCCATGTCACTGCTGTTAGCAATGTTGTCTTTGTATTAGGGGGAGGAAGAATCCTGTGTTCCTCCTCCCGTGTGACAGGCACTTTTGCATTGTAGCGTATGTGCGGCAGCTTCTCTCTGCCTGTACATTCACTGCAAAATGATCAGTGGAAGAAAAAAACCCCCAGCATATTCACCTGTCTGCAGACTCCCGGGACACGTCCGATCACTACAGGACCTGCCGGTGATCAGCTGATGCGGTCACCTGACGGCATCAGCTGATCGTTTAAGTCCAGCGGTGAGGCCGGCTTTTTATCACCCGGCCGGTTTAAAAATCAGCTGATGCTGTCAGGTGACCGCATCAGCTGATTACCGGCGATTCCTGAAGCGATCGTATGGGAGTCTGCAGACAGGTGAGTATAGGTTTTTTTTTCTACTGATGCATCAGCTGATTGTATAAACGGCTTTTAAACAATCAGCTGATGTATCATGTGATTCAGGTCCTTGAAGCTCACACATCATCTGATCGCTTTGCCTTCCTTCTGGCAAACTGATCAGATGATATTGGTTCCGGATTGTACATCATGGGACCCTCGACCCAGGACTACAGCAGAGGGGGGGTTCTTTAGTTCAATAAAGATGGAGTAGCTAATTGTGTTGTGTTTTATTTCTAATAAAAATATTTTTCTCTGTGTTTTTTTTTTATCTTTACTAGAAATTCATGGTGGCCATGTCTAATATTGGCATGACACCATGAATGTTGGGCTTAGGGCCAGCTTATAATACACACCTAGCACCAACCCCATTATTACCCAGCGAGCCACCCAGCACCAGGGCCGCTGAATAGTTGACTACATCGCCAGAAGATGGCGCTTATATGAACATGCCATTTTCTGGGGGGTTCCAAACTGCAATTTGCAGCAGGGGGGCCCAGAAAGCTTGGGCCACCCTGTACTGCGGATTCCAGTCCCAGCTGCCTAGTTGTAACTGACGGAACACAAAAATTGGGCGAAGCCCACATTTTTTTTTTTTAATTATGTCATGAAATTCATGACATAATTTAAAAAAGGGCTTCCCTATATTTTTGGTTCCCAGTTGGGTAAATGACGTGGGCTACGCCATATTTTTGTATGCTAGCCAGGTACAGCAGGCAGCTACAGGCTGCCCCCCACCGCCAGCTGCCGATTTGTATCCAGTCGGGAACCAAACATATAGGGAAGCCCTTTTTTTATTATTTCATGAAATAATTAAAAAAAAAAAATTACGTGGGCTTCGCCCAATTTTTGTGTTCAGCCAGTTACAACTAGGCAGCTGGGGACTGGAATCCGCAGTACAGGGTGGCCCAAGCTTTCTGCTGCGAATTGCAGTCCGCAGCCACCCCAGAAAATGGCGTTTTCATAGAAGCACCATCTTCTGGCGCTGTATCCAACTCCTCCAGCGGCCCTGGTGCCGGGTGGCTCGCTGGGTAATAATGGGGTTAGGGCCAATTGTGTATTATCAGCTGGGCCTAAGCCTGAAATTCATGGCGTCACGCCAATATTAAGCCTGCTTTACACGCTGCAATGTATCTTACAATGTGTCGACGGGGTCACATCGTAAGTGACGCACATCTGGATTGTAAGGTACATTGCAGTGTGTGACAGGTACGTGCGATTGAATGGTAAAACGTTCATCGCATACACATCATACCTTTCTCTAGAATTGCACGTCAGATTGTTCATCGTACCCGGGGTAGCACACATCGCATTGTGTGACACCCCGGGAACGATGAACAGATCTTACCTGCGTCTCCTGGCCTGCAATGCGGAGGGAAGGAGGTGGGCGGGATGTTTACGTCTCGCTCATCTCCGCTTCTATTGGCTGGCCGCCGCGTGACGTCGATAAGAAGCTGAACATCCCTCCCACTCCAGGAAGTGGACGTTCGCCGCCCACATCGAGGTCGTATGGACGGGTAAGTACATGAAAGGGGGTTAATCGTTTGTGCGGCACGTTCAACAAATTGAACGTGCCACACATACGATGGGGGCGTTGCAAATCGCATACGATATCGAATGCGAAATTGCAACGTGTAAAGCAGGCTTTAGACATGGCCACCATGAATTTCTAGTAAAGATAAAAAAAAAAACAAACAGAAAAATATTTTTATTAGAAATAAAACAAACACAATTAGTGACTCCATCTTTATTGAACTAAAGAACCCTCCCCAGTAGTCCTGGGTCGAGGGTCCCGCAATGTCCAAGCCGGATCCAATATCATCTGATCGGTTTGTCAGAAGGAAGGCAGATGATGTGTCAGGTTCAAGGACCTGAATCACATGACACATCAGCTGATTGTTTAAAAACAGTTTATACAATCAGCTGATGCATCAGTAGAAAAAATAAAACTATACTCACTTGTCTGCAGACTCCTGTCCGATCGCTTCAGGAGCCGTAGGTAATCAGCTGCTGCGGTCAGCTCCTGGTGCGATTGGACAGGAGTCTGCAGACACTAATCTGTCCCTACTCACCAGCACCTCTCCCTACACTAGCTGGCTGTCAATCACACTGCCGAGCACAGCGCCGTCAGGTGTCATATAGAACTGATGAAGCTGTGCGGCCAGCCAACTCTAATGCCACAACCAACATGGCTGTGGCATTACAATGTGTGACAGCCAATCCCTGCATGTGGGCTGACTCTGTAAACAGTGCCAACATGCAGGGATGGGGAGCAGAGCATGTGCCCGAGCATCTCGCCGGTAGTCGCTCGCCGAGTATACCAAGCACTGAGATGCTCGGGCGAGCACAGAGTAGCGGTGAGCATGCGCGCTCATCACTAATCCTCATGCAAGGTCAGTTTTACCATATAGTTAACATGGTAAATAAAAAGCTCAAAAAACATGGTGCAATTGCACTTTTCGCACTTGGAACCTTTTTTTCCCGTTTTCCAGAACACTATGTGGTACAATGAATTGTTTCACTCAAAATTACAGCTTGTCTTGCAAAAAAAACCCCAAAAAACTCATATGGCTATGTGAATGGAAAAATAAAAAAATGTCTCCTGGAGGAAAAAACAGAAAATCGTGAATGAAGGGGTTAAAATCCTTGTAATAGCCATATAATAACTGCATGATAGCTCCCTGTGGGATTCAGCATTTGGATGTTCATGCTGGTTTTGCTAACAAAGTAAAAAAATATATAATCATATCTATAAAATAGTTTTAGACCGTTATCAGGCAGGCAGAACTTACAGAGCATTAAAGGGAACCTGTCAGGTCCAAGTATGCACCCAGAACCAGGAGCAGTTCTGGGTGCATATTGCTAATCCCTGTCTAACCGTCCCTGTATACATTAGCATAGATAGAGATCTTTAGAAAAAGTATTTCTAAAGATCTTTTATCGTATGCTAATGAGCTCGGGGACTAATCCCAAGGGCGTTGCTTCCCTTGGCTGTTCGGCCCTATTAGCATTTTAGTACGCACCTGTGGACGTACTAACATGCTAATAAATACGCAGCATCAGAGAATGATCTCACTCCCCTCTCCGCTGCCATCGCCACCCGACAATGCACATGACCCCGGAGTTTCGGTCATGAGCACGACTTCAGTTTGAAGCCAAGACGCGTACACCCGGCTTCATAGTGTGCATGACAAACTCCAGGGTCATGTGCAGTGAGCCAAAATCCAGTGTCGGGTGGCGATGGCATCAGAGATGTGAGTGAGACCATCCTCTGCGCATTTATTAGCATACCCCACAGGGGCGTACTAACATGCTTCGCTTGGCTGTTCGGCCCCATTAGTAACGCCCTTGGGATTAGTCCCTGAGCTCATTGGCATACGATAAAAGATCTTTAGAAATACTTTTTCTAAAGATTTCTATCTATGCTAGTGTATGCAGGGATGGTTAGTCAAGCATTAGCAATATAAACCCAGAACTGCTTGTGATTCTGGGTGCATATACGACCTGACAGGTTCCCTTTAAGTTCAATATTTCTACTAGTGACCACCATAGGGGCTGCATAACTAGTGATGGGTGAATAGTAACTATTCATGTTCAGATAATGCTTAGCGAATACTATTACCAAACTTACTGAGTACTATGCCAGTATTCATCACGACAAGAAAAATAATTGGGTTCCCCATTGACTTGCATTAGGTTCCTTATATGTGACGAATGGTACTTTGAGCTTTGTTACAAATAATCTGAACATGAATAGTTACTAATTGCTCATCACTACTAATAACACAAAATACAGGAAATGTTGTCGTAGCGATTTTGGAGCACCAGGATGGTGCTTAATAATTTAAATGTAACTTTTTTTGTGTAAAAATAGACTTTTGTATGAAGTATAGTGGAACCTCGCTTAATGAGAATTTCGCTTAACAAGCAAAGCTTTCTGTAAATTTGTAACTCTGTTTACGAGAAAGCTTTGCTGTACGAGCAAAATACTCACCGCACACTTCCAGTCCCGTACATCCACCGCGCTCTAACCCACTCTTGCAGTCCACACAAACACACACAAAACACACACAAACAAGCACGCACGCACAGAGTATTATGCTCACCTTACCTTCCGTTCCATCGCCGACCTCATGGTTCCTTTTTTTTTTTTTAAACATCTTTTTATTGAATTTTAACAATTACTTTTACAATCTGCTCTCATACAAAGAGCATTCCATTGATGACATTCTAATCAAAACAGTCCGTCCCCCCCCCCTTCCTGCTCTGCGTGCGACCAGAAGCAACTTAAAATAGCTAACTTATGCAATGTGTCCATTGAGCAGTTCAAGAAGGTACCAAGAGGTCTGTCCAAACTGAGACTTAAGTCTATCCTTAAGCACTGTAGACAAGTTAGGTATAAATAAAGACCATGTTTCAAAGAAACGCTTAGTCAGCTTCTCCTTATTCGACAGTGCATCCAGCCAGTCCATTTTGAATATGAACATTAGTTTTGTTTGGATAAACGCTAGCGAGGGTGATTCAGGATTTACCCAGAGATGTAGGATACTTTTCCTAGTGGCCGAGGCCCAAATAGTTAACAATGCCCTGGTACCTCTTGGAAGACTTCGTTGAGCCTCCTCCAACATGTTAAAAATCGCCCACTGTGGAGTCAGAGCAAACTGAATATTGTATGTATTTTATAAGACTGAGTGAACGCTTATCCATACTCCCTGTAACTGAACACAGTCCCATAAGTGGTGAAACATGTCAGTGTCTCTTATGCCACATTTAGAAAAAGAGTATAAGGCAGTCGTGTCCATTTTTGATTGAATTTTTGGAGTAATGTATGCTCTATGTAGAATCATCAAAGCCATATCTGTATAGCTACTGGACAAGAGAAATTTACGTTGCAACAGTGTGGCTTGTAAGAAATCCTTTACCTCGAACTCTGGCATGTCTACCTTCCATTTTGCTGGACCCGTTGTTTTTCCCTCCAATGTCCAAACTGTACGCAACATTGAATAAACCTGACTAGTCGAGGACGCCTGGCTTCTTGCCCTCCTAAGAAAGTTATCCACATTTCCTCCAAGATCTCCCTTTGGCATGTGAACGAGATATTTTTGTGCCAAGCTACGCGCCTGAAGAAAAATAAAAGGCTGACTTACAAAGGCTGGAAAGCGGTTTGCCGCCTTCTCGTAAAAAAAAAACAACGACCAATCAGGCTCCAATAGATCTGCAGCATAAGCACAACCCTGCATTGACAATGTTTCATAAATCCTCGGAGGGCGACCCTGGAGAATCCTAGATTTCCAATAAAAGGGTTGAAATGGGGAACTTTAAGTGTTAATTTTACAGAGTTTCCTCACCTTCCTCCACATTTGTATAGTATGCCATAGTGTTGGATGATGCCTAACCTCACTCGGTATTTCCTCGTTCCCTAAATTCAGCAATGCTGTTAACGAGACTTGTGAACATAGCTGTTGTTCCAATTGTACATTGGCAAAGTGAGATACTCCTCGCACCCAGTCCACCACGTATCTCAAATTTGCTGCTAGATTATATCTGCCCAGATCTGGAAGATTTATGCCCCCTGCCTCTTTTGGTAATTGAAGCTTGATTAAGCTGATCCTAGTACGCCCCTTGTGCCCCCAAATGAATTTTCCAAAGGATGAATTTAGTAGCTTAAGATCTGATTTGCGTAGAAGCAACGGGAGAGTCTGAAATAAGAACATTATTTTGGGGAATGCTACCATTTTAATTAAGTGACATCGGCCCGTAAAGGATATTTTCAGGTGTTTCCAGGATTGGAGTAGATGTATTAATGAATTTATAAGAGGCTTATAATTAATTTGATATAGTAACAAGGGGTTTGCTGAATCCCCAAGAGTTTAATGGACATGGTACACCACTGGAAGGGAAATAAGTTATCAATTTTACCCGATTTGTACATTGCCAATGCCTCCGTTTTTTTGTAATTTACCCTAAAGCCTGAGGCCTTTCCAAAATTATTCAATATGTTCATTATATCTGGTATCGCTTGAGAGGGATTGGCAATAAACCATAAAATATCATTGGCAAAAGCCAAAAGTTTAATTGTTGTCCCACCGACTCTCATGCCCTGAAATATTGCTAAATTATGTAGGGTCCTCAACATCGGGTCCACAGCCAAATTAAACAATAAAGGTGACAAGGAACACCCCTGCCTCGTTCCCCACTGTACCTCAAATGGCTCAGAGAATGTATTATTTATAGAGTGTCTGGATTTGGGTTCTGTGTATATCATCTTGACTGCTTTGCAAAACCAGGATCCACCTGGCGACATGCCAAAAGATTATGTAAATAGACCCAAGAGACCCTGTCAAAGGCCTTGTCCGCATCAAGGCTAACTACTATATGTTTGGTACATCTATGCTTCCTATTATAAGAGATAGCCCCAATAGCCGTCCTGATGTTATAGGTGATGGATTTCCCGTGCACGAATTCCATTTGGAAGGGCAGAATAAGATCTGGAATCACTTGTTGTAATCTACCAGCCAGTATTTTAGTAAAGATTTTAAAATCAGAGTTGAGTAATGAGATGGGTCTGTATCCCTCCATCTGTAGCGGGTCTTTTCCTGGCTTAGGTAATACTATAATGTTTGCCTCAGTGAACCTGTCGGGAATTATTCTATCCGTGACTATCTTATTATACACTGCACATAAATGAGGTCCGATAGAGGCTCCCAAGATCTTATAATATTCGTTACTAAATCCATCTGGCCCTGGGCTTTTGGCTAGTTTAAAGCGGGCTTTACACGCTGCGATCTCACCAATCCCATCATGAGCCTCATTGAAATCTCCGCCTACAATTAAAGTGGTCATATCCCAACCTGTGATACTTTCGATCAATCTGGCTCTGAACTGTGGATCAGGAATATTTGGTGCATATATGTTTACTAAGTTGTAGATCGTGCCCTCTATCTTCACTTTCCCCAATAATAATCTCCCCATAGGGTCCCCTGAAACCTCCAGAACCTCATGACTAATATGCTTATTGATCAATATAGCTACCCCTCTTTGTTTTCTCGTAAATGACGCTTCTGCGCATACGGCATATTTTCTGCTGTGAAGAAATGGGTGATTGCCCTTCATCCAGTGTGTTTCCTGTAAGAAGACAATATGGCAATTTAAACGATGTAGATAATTTAAAACTTTTTTTCTCTTAATAGGAGAGTTTAACTCGTTAACATTCCAGGAGCACCAATACAGCGATTTAATCGTGGACACATTTGTGCTCTCGGTGTTGGTCATTTATCCTATTCCAGAAGGAGAAATTAATTGTAAAATTATAAACCTATATTTGGGTTCCTACATCCATCCCAGCGAGTAAACGCGACAACCCATATGAGAGCTAAACTAAAGGTACGCACGCAGAGCCCCCTAACCCCTTCCCATCTAAACAAAAACCTTAACCTAATGACAATGTCACCTGCCTCTCTGGCAGTCCCGACACTGGAAAAAAAAAAAGAAAAACAGAACTGTAGCATAGTGACGTCTCCGATTTAAGTGTCTATACTGACTGCTGGCGAAGCTCCATTTTCCTGAAGAAGATAATTTAAAGCCAACTTAGGATCTTCAAAAGTCCAATTCTTTCCCCCTGTAGTGAAGCGTAGAACAGCAGGATACAGTAGACTGAAGTGAATATTTTTTTTCCGCCAATAGTTTGCATACTGGATTGAAGGCTTTGCATCTTGTTGTCAAGGCTGCTGAGTAATCTTGTAACAAACGTAGTTTAGAGTTATTGTATGTAAGTGAACGATTTTTCCAAATGCTGTCAGCAATTGGATCTAGTCTTGGAAGTCCAGGACCTTAAAAATTATTTTTCTGGGTCTGACCTCTCCATCATTTCGAGGTGGGCCCCACTCTGTGAGCCCTTTCAATAGTAATTGGCCCCGACTTTAGATCCAATTTCAAGCTCCTGGTAGCCATTCTTAAGTGAGTTTCAGTAGATCAGCTTGCCGAACCGATTCAGGGAGGACCACCAACCTTAAATTATTGCGTCTAGACCTATTCTCAAGATCATCTACCTTGTCCAGCAATACAGCAATGTCCTTATTCCTGCTCTCCAGCATCTCTGAAATTTCCTTTACAGAGATCTCCATGTCAGAGACCCTCTGCTCTACATCTGTAAGCCTTGAACCCTGGGCATTAACGTGGGTGACTATAACGTCTAATGAAGACTGGAAGGCTGCCAGCCGCCATCAATTACCAGCATCAAGAGATCCATGATGGCCTTAGCAGTGGCCTGGGGTGCATCTGTAGTTGCCTCAGGGGAAGCACCTGGAGATGGGGGGCCTCATGGTTCTTGTCGAACTACAAGATCCATGAGGCCGGCGATGGAACAGAAGGTAAGGTGTGCATAATGTGTGTTCCTTCCGTTCCATCGCCGGCCTCCTGGGTCCTGTAGTTCGCAGCTCCAGGCTGTGTATCGGCAAGCATTATGAGGAGGCAGGAAAATCCTCTGTCAGCCGCTACTCAAAGGCAGTGCGCTGGCCAATTAGTGGCAAGCGGCTCCTGCCATTGACGTCAGCGCTCTGGGTGCGGAAGTTCCTCCCTCGTCGTGATGGTAACCCGATACACAGTCCGTACTAGCGAACAGCAAGTCCTAGGAGACCGGCGATGGAATGGAAGGTAAGGTGAGTACAATATGTGCGTGTGCATGCGTGCGTGCTTGCGTGTGTTTGTGCATGTGTGGAATGGCAGAATAGGGGACCAGGATGGGACATTTAACAAGTTGTGGAACGAATTGTCTGCATTGCAATGATTTCCTATGGGAAATCTTGCTTTGCTGAACGATTAACTTGGTTAACAAGCACACTCCCAGAACGGATTGTTCTCGTTAACCAAGGTTCCACTGTCTATAGGAGTTCTTTCTTAAAAACTACAATTAAGTAGATAATCCTATAAAAACAAACATTCTTCTTACTGACTCTCAAGTTTGTAAAACCTATTTTATTAAACATTTCCAGGTAATTCTTAGTTAAGTCCTGTGTTCAGAATCCTCATCTCTTGGTCAGAGTATAAGTATTACAAAAAAGCGTCTCTCCCTGGAAGACGCGTTCTGTATGACACAGAAGTCCAATAATTTAAGTGAATGTGTGTGTATATAGGAGAAATTGACTTTTTGTGGTTTATACAGCAGGAGTTCAAAATTAGAGAACACCATAAAAATTTCCTAAATGTTAAAGGTCATTGTGTAGTCCTATGTGATTATCTCCTAATATGAGTAAACTAGCAGTATTTTAAGGTTATTTCATAAATTGAATATTTTCAAAAAACACCTAATAAAAATGCAAATGAGATAAATGAAAAAGAACACATTCAGATACCTGCAAGTTATTGGTGTTAACCTGGCACCTGGTGCTAATTTCCTTAATTATCTGACAAGGCCTATTAAACTGGCAGCCTAACTTTCCAGCTTGCACTGACTTTGAAAAATGATGTGCCATTACAAAGTGACTGAAACACTCCGGCAGCAGGTTGACAAAAGAGGTGACCCTATTAGCCATAGGAAGAGAAGTTGGTCATTCCAAGACGGAGTTTGAGAATATTGCATATTTACAACATCACAAATTCTTTCTAGTCTCCCAAGAAGGCTGGTCCCCCTCAAAACACAAACGTAAGAGGACAGGATAATGCGTTTAATTTCCGTGGATAATTTCAACACTGCAACTGAAATTGCTCACAAGTTCGGCATTGAACAGGGTTAGGATCTGTCTTGTCATACAGTGTCACGATGTTGAAGAGCATTTGGACTGAAAGCCCACTCTGCAGTGACCAAACCTCTCATTAGCAGAAAGAATCAAAAGGCTAGACTCACCTTTGGTGAGGGGCATGTTGTGTCTAATGGGAAACATTGTGCTTGTCGACAAACTGGGGAAAGACGACCCAAAGTGTGTTAAGAAGTCAGTGAAAGTTTGTGGAGGAAGTATCATGGTTTGGGGAATGATTAATGTAGCAGGAGTTGAACCTCTTAAAACAGCTACAAGGCAGATTGAATGCAAGTGTGTATCAGAACCTTTTTCAACAACAGACTGAATGGACACCGGCGATCACAGGCGAAGGATAGTGGGAGGGGGGGTGGATGAACTGGCTGATAAACAGGAGTAGGTAGCGTATACCTCAGGGAATTAGATTAGGGTTAGGGTTGGACTCTGGTGACAGAAGGGTAACTAATCGGAAGCCGCAGGTAGTAGACAGGTTCCGCGTGTATCCTGTCTGGAAGTGGTAAACACGGACTAGAAAATAGAATATAAAACTACCGCGCTACTAAGTAGAATGGGAAAAGGATGTGAAAGACAAGATAAGGTGTGTAGTAAATAAAGTAAAACTAGTTAGAAAGTGTAACTTGCACAATAAATAAGAAAAGGTATGTGAAATAAAAAATGTTTATTAATTTCTTAAAATTAGATACTGTATTTTTCACTTTATAAGACGCACCTGATTATAAGACACACCCCCAAATTTGGTGAAGGAAAAGAGAATTTATTTTTTTTAATGTTAAATGGGGTCAGTCTTATAATGCCAGTGTCCGTCTAACAAATCATATAGGGTATATGTCTCTTATAGCCCCCCATCCTGTAATTAGCCCCCTTAATCTGGATATGGCCCCCTTATATTGAATATAGCCCCCTTGTGCTGGCACACATGCCATACAGCTGGCACAGGTCTCCTATAGCTGACACACATCCCATACAGGTGGCACAAGTCTCCTATTGCTGGCACACATCCCATACAGGTGGCACAGGTCTCCTATTGCTGGCAGACATCCCATACAGGTGGCACAGGTCTCCTATTGCTGGCACACATCCCATACAGGTGGCACAGGTCTCCTATTGCTGGCACACATCCCATACAGGTGGCACAGGTCTCCTATTGCTGGCACACGTCCCATACAAGTGGCACAGGTCTCCTATTGCTGGCACACGTCCCATACAAGTGGCACAGGTCTCCTATTGCTGGCACACATCCCATACAAGTGGCACAGGTCTCCTATTGCTGGCACACATCCCATACAGGTGGCACAGGTCTCCTATTGCTGGCACACGTCCCATACAGGTGGCACAGGTCTCCTATTGCTGGCACACATCCCATACAGGTGGCACAGGTCTCCTATTGCTGGCACACATTCCATACAAGTGGTACAGGTCTCCTATTGCTGGCACACATCCCATACAGGTGGCACAGGTCTCCTATTGCTGGCACACGTCCCATACAGGTGGCACAGGTCTCCTATTGCTGGCACACATCCCGTACAGGTGGCACAGGTCTCCTATTGCTGGCACACGTCCCCCTGTGTTAGATATGGCCCCCATGCTGCTGCCCATAGTAAAATAAACACTTTACCTTCTCCAGTGCTGTCCTCCCTCGTGTCTCCCTCGGTGCACTTGAGCTCCAGCACTTCCTGGTTCTCGGTGCCGGTCATGTGATTGCACAGCAGAGTGACATCTCTGCGTGCATGATCACAGCGGCAGCAGTGAGACCGGGGAGACACGCTGGAGGAGGTAAGGAAAGCTTTTTTATTTTACAATGGCCAGCAGCATGGGGGCCATATCTAACACGGGGGGTGAACATGTGCGATCAAAGGGGGGCGCAGGCAAATATAATATGCGCCACTCCCCCAGCCCATTGCCGCAGTGCGGTTTCAGCACCACGGTGACGGACAGCGGCTGTGCATATTATATGAGCGGGAACAGGAGATCTCCCGCTGCCTCCTGCAGCCTTCATAAGCCTCTACCAGCCTACCCCAGCACAGCTCCAGAGTTGCCACTACCTCCCCTGGACCTGTATATTCGGATTATAAGACGCACCCCCTACTTTTCCCCAAAATTTTGGGGAGCAAAAGTGCATCTTATAAAGCGAAAAATACGGTAATTAAAAAATATTTGGTCTAAAAATATCAATTGAAAAAGCCAAGCTCCAGATGTCCGGGCAGGGAGCTGGGTCGGTGTAGGACCTGTAAAATGAAAAGAGGAGGGCTGTGTGAGTTTCAAAAAATTGGCAGGTATTATGATATGTTGTACAGTGTTTAAATGAAGTTCGAACACTATATGGATAAATTTACCTGCGTATTGTATAGAATAGGTTCACGTAAGGATTAAGAGGTGGAACGTGTGGCAAATATCGCGAGGTTGAGGCCTAAGATACAAAATATACATTATATACACAATGTTAAATAGGTGGTCTAAAATCAATTGGCTGAAGCTTCCGTTACTTGCAAACATCCAGAACTAGTGTACACTCAAGAAGGTGTTCATTTCATGATTAACCACTTCTGTGGTAAGTGCACTCACCCTATACAGTTCAGCCAATTGATTTTTGACCACCTATTTAACATTGTGTATATAATGTATATTTTTTATCTTAGGCCTCAACCTCGCCATATTTGCCACACGTTCCACCTCTTAACCTGTACCTGAACCTATTCTATACAATACGCAGGTAAATTTATCAATATAGTGTTCTAACTTCATTTAAACACTGTACAACATATCATAATATCTGTCAATTGTTTGACACTCACACAGCCCTCCTCTTTTCATTTTACAGGTTCTACACCGACCCAGCTCCCTGCCCGGACATCTGGATCTGGGCATTTTCAATTGATATTTTTAGACAAAATATTTAAATTATTCAATTTTAAGAAATTAAGAAACATTTTTTATTTCACATACCTTTCCTTATTTATTGTGCAAGTTACACTTTCTAACTAGTTTTAATTTATTTACTACACACCTTACCTTGTCTTTCACATCCTTTTCCCATTCTGCTTAGTAGCACGGTAGTTTTATATTCCAATTTTTTAACAACACTTGGTTCCTTACTTGGGTTCATCACTCAGACAGCAATTTTCATGCAGGACAATGCCCCAACACACAGCAAAATGGGTAAAGCAGTTCCTTGAAACAGAAAACATAGAAACAATAAAATGGCCACCTCAGAGACCTGATCTACATCCAAAAGAAAACCTCTGGAAAATCCCTGGTGACAAAGTTATGGCCAAGAAACCCACCAGAGTCTAAGAAATGTGAAAGAGACTGGAAGAGTTGACCAAAATCCCACCATAGCAGTGTGAGAGACTAGTGATATCCTGAGGTTGCAGATGTGCTGAAGAATTCAAAGAAAAGGCCTGTACACTGCCTACTGATTGGTGAATGTTGTTACCTTTAGAAAATTTAGTTACAATCTTTCTCTGTGCTACAGGCATTGCTGTTCTCTAATTATGATCATCGCGTTTTGGGCAAAATAAAGGTTATGTTGATAAACGTTGGATCTTTTGTAAAACACTCTTCTAGTGGCATGGTGTACCCCTTACCAAAAAAATTCAAAGTGTTGATCAATGTAGATTACATTATTTCTGAAAAAAGCAAGTGATCACACATTATTCTCCAATTTTGATCTCCAGTATATACTGTATGTGTGAAGACATGGGTATGTGTGTGCTGTGTATGTATACATATATGTGTGTAACAGTGTTTGTATAACATACTGTGTGTATGTAGCATCAATTTATAAATTCTGGAAGCACAGATGAGAGTTCATAAGTGTAAACATGTCGGAAATCGCAAAATGAATGAGCTGCTTATTCATCGGGTGATTGGATTGTTCATGGTGGAACAAAAATTCTTGTTCTCAGCAAGCTCATCTACCAATGCAAACTGCAAAAGTGCTGCTGATAAAATGATACTGTAGAGCGCAGATTGCTCTACTAGTGATTAGTGATGGGCAAGCCTGCAGATACCAGGGATCGGCGGGTCCAACTGAAAAAAAACCCTCCAAAAACCCATTTTGGGCCCAAAATTCATCCCTGATATCTGGCTGACGCAAGTCCCCCATATTAGATTTTGATGGTAGAGAGGGCTATGGGGATTAGAGCAGGCACCTTATACTCCGCAGGACTGTAACAACTCTTCTGGGGCTGCTCATTAATCTCATGCATATGCACTGCTTCTCCCGCCCACCGGCAGGCCTTGCATCCATAATTGGTTGCAGTCAGACTGTACCCCCCACCGTACCCCCCACCGTACCCTGTGTGACAGTGTGTCTGACTGCTTAGAATAACAGATGCTGTGTGTCCCTATCTTGGTGTAAAAATAAAAAAGTTAGCATAGGGTCCCCCATATTCTGATACCCAGCATAGAAAACATATGGCTACAGGCTGCAGCCAGGAGCTTATCTTGGCTGCGTATCAAAATAAGAGGGACCACAGGCTGTTTTTTTTTTGCATTTAATTATTTAAATACATAATTTAAAAATTCGGTGTGCGGTCCCCCCAAATTTTGATACCCAGCCATGATAAAGCAGACAGCTGGAGGCCGGTATTCTCAGTCTGGGGAGGCCCATTGAAATAAAAATAAGAGCCTGCAACTGCCCAGAATTGTTGCATGCATTAAATGCGACAATCTTGGAATTTTACCCGGCTCATCCAGATTGCCC
This sequence comes from Anomaloglossus baeobatrachus, assembly GCF_048569485.1. Classification (NCBI taxonomy): domain Eukaryota; kingdom Metazoa; phylum Chordata; class Amphibia; order Anura; family Aromobatidae; genus Anomaloglossus; species Anomaloglossus baeobatrachus. The sequence goes on from NC_134354.1 coordinate 183,452,296, forward strand.
TGGTGTGGTGGCATCGGGGTAATAGGGGTTAATGGCAGCTCACAATAAGTCCTAGATTAGTAATGGGGACTCCTCTCATTACTAATCTGCAAGTGAAAAGAAATAAAGACAAACCACAAAAGAATCTTTTATTTGAAAAACACAAAAAAAACCCACCCTCTTTCACTCTCTTCCCACGACAATTTCAGCTCTGCTACATACTGAAGTCTCAGTGCGTGGGCACAAAGCATGTCCACACGCTGTGGCTTGAGGCAGAGACTGAGCAACAGCGATGAGCAGTGATATCACTCAGTATATTTGTGATTACAGCTGGAGGGTCCCACGGTACCCCAGCTTTCAACCACACGTACATTTACCTCAGGTAACTTCATTAAACTCAGTGACCTCACCTTAGGTGAGGTCACATAGTTTACAGACATCCATCTCCTGGCAGAAAAACCACGTTTTTTCCCCCCAAGAGATGCAGATTTGGTGCTGAAATTTATGCACCATATTCCTACAGCCAATCTATACCTCCTGGCAAAAATAAAAAATACATACATGCTGTTTAATAATTTGTTCAAAGATCTTTCCTGGTATAGAAGCAAAGTTCACTGGCCTGTAATTTCTTGGCTCCATCTTCTCTTTTTTGAAGATAGGGACAACATTTGCCCTTCACCAATCTTCCGGGAGTAATCCGGTTATGCAGGAATTTTCAAAGATTCTAGTCAGTGGTTCTGCAATTTCCTATGCTGTCTCTTTCAGTACCCAAGCATAAAATTCATCTGGATCTGGAGACTTAAATTCATTTAAATTAGTCAAATGGTCCCTTACCAGCTCTCTGTTTATAGATGGTGTGGATTCTTTAAATTCCTTCAATAGTACAGTAATTATCAGTTGACGTCACATTCTTAGAGAAAACAGATGCAAAATAGGAATTTAACAGTTTGGCCTTCTTAACATCATTTTTGACTACATCACCCTTTTCATGCTGTAAAAATTCTATAGCATCGTTGACTTTTCTTTTACTTTTGACATACCCCCAAAACTTTTTTTTGTTTTTATTACTTTCACTCCTTGTAAACCTCACTTCATTACCGGCTTTAGTTCTTCCAATGCTTGCCCTGCACACAGCATTATATTCTTTTTTAGATATGTCCCTCTTTCCTTTTCATATACAGTGCCTTGCGAAAGTATTCACTACCCCTCAGCTTTTTAGCTCTTGTTACATTACAACCTATAATTCAATATTTCATATTTGTGTAACTGATTTGTGATGTATCAGTGCTAAAATAGTCTAAGTTGGGGTTATACAAGTAAGGAAAATATATGCAAAAATGTACTTTATGGGATAAAATAAAAATTGCCTTGTGCATATGTATTCACCCTGTTATGGACAGTATTCAGTATTCAATGAAGATATCCAAAAATAGCAGGCCTCAAAATTGCATTTGAACTGTACTCCGATACAGGACTTTCTGATCATAAGACTTTCGGGATTCATGCTGACAAACTTAATATAAAATGATGAAATACATATATCTCAGAATAAGCTCTTTTTGCAGTTTACCCAATAGAAGAAGTGTATGCATCCTTGGCTCCCATCCAACTAGTTTCTTATATTATCTGGTAGTGCCTTAAAATAAAGCAGTCATCCTACTCGGACCCGTGGTCATCTCTGGTCTATGTAGATATATCGCATGCATGCCTGACATTTGACTCATGATTTGAAATGCAGATGGTTGAGAGGTCAATGCCTAGATGGATGGGATGCAGAGATGGCGGTCAGGTGGAGCGCTAGGGAACAGGACAATTTTACTCCAAGGGGTTAAAGAAACAAAACCTTTTATTTGATAAAACCCTCTGACGGCCACAACACGTTACAATAGCATATGCTATCTTCATCAGGTCCTAACCACCTGATGACGATTGCATATGCTATTGAAACGTGTTGTGGCCATTAGAGGGTTTTATCAAATAAAAGGTTTGTTTCTTTAACCCCTTGGAGTATAATTGTCCTAGTCCCTAGCGCTCAACCTGACCGTCATCTCTGCCTCCCTTACATGTTATATCCCGACTGAGTGATTAACGGCAGGAGCAGCTCTGAGTATATAGAGACCTATTTAATAACAGGACCTGCGGTTGCTGGGCTACTGGGCCCAAGTTAGCTGTGCAGCAGGACCTGAGGTGACGCAGTTCTGGTCTGTCGCGGTCTCATGATCCAAGCGGAAGCAAGATCCAAATGGCGTTCGCAGGGTTGTGCATCCAGCGCAGGGCTCCGCCAGCTCCCGTGGACTTTGCTCTAACCGGAGTTGTGCAGGGGTGCGCAACCCAAATAGGTGAGCAGCCCCTGGCATATTAAATCCACCACTATCACCAGGTGCTACATAGTGTGTCCCCATCTCTTCTCTGCAATGCCGAAATTGATGACATTCCCCCAAAATTCCCCCGTTTCAACCCCTTTTGCTATGAAGCGTCAACCTTTCTGGTGCAAGCAATTATCTTATTAAGTCACTTGCTTAGTGAAAGGAAGTCCACTATTGTGCAATCTAAGTGTCACATGATCTGACAACATACACACTTTTTCTGAAAGGCCACAGAGACTGCAACACCATTAAGCAAGAGGCACTACTAACCAAACAACACCATAAAGACCAAGAAGTTCTCAAAACATGTTAGAGACAACGTTGTCAGAGTTTGGTTCTATCCATAAACCTCTGAATCTCTGATGATCCCCAAAGAATCATCAAATCTATTATAATCAAATGGAAAGAACATGGTACCAAAACAAAACTTGCCAAGAGAGGGCCGCCTGCCAAAACTCTCAACCCAGGCAAGGAGGGCATTAATCAGAGAGGTAGCACAGAGACCAAAGGGTACTCTGAAGGAGCTGCAGCGTTCCAAAGCAGAGACTTTAGTATCTATCCATATGATAACAAAAAGGCGGTCTCTGTGGAAGAGTGGCCAGAAAAAAAGCCTTTACGTACAGCCAAAAATTGGAAAACTTGTTTTGATTTTACAAAAAGACATGTGGAAGACTTTTTGGCCATCAAGTTAAACATTATGCCTGGCACAAAACGAACACCGCTCATCACCCCAAGAACACAATCCCCACAGTGATACATGGTGGTGACAGCATTATGCTGTGGGTATGTTTTCGGCAGCAGCATTAGGGAAAATGGTCTGAGTCAAGGGTAAGATGCATGGTGCAAAAAACAGTGATATGCTTGAGTAAAACTTGTTTTTATCTGTCAGTGATTTGAGACTGGGATGGAGGTTCACCTTCCAACAAGATAATGATCCAAAGCATACTGCTAAAGCAGCGCTAGAGAGGTTTAAGGGGAAATGTGTAAATGTATTGGAGTGGCCTATTCAAGACTTTAATCCAATTCAGAATTTGTAGTAAGACTTGAAGATTTCTGTTCACCAGAGAAAAATCCTCTAACTTGAAGGAGCTGGAACAGTTTTTCCTTGACAAATGCACCAAAATTGCAGAAGTCTCAAATACCTAGATATACAGTCCATTCTCCCTCTTGCAGACATCGTTTCTTTACACGATGCAGCTGCTACTTTATATAATAAACACAATAACTACAGCTTTTGAATCGGCTATCCCCTCACACACACCAAAATACAATCAACAGACAACCTTGGCACAATAGCCTGACTAAAGTACTGAGGTGAGCTTTCAGGGTTGCTGAGTGGCGATGGAAGAGGTCTCATTCCACTGAGCACTTCATCGCATACAAACAGTCCCTCACAGATTTCAAGTCCACACTCACTGCTGCAAAACAAACCTACTTCTTATTACTCATATCCTCCCTATCACACAACGCTAAACAGCTATTCAACACTTTCAATTCTCTCCTTTGTTCCTAGGCCTCCTCCCTCTGCTCATCTCAGCTGAAGACACTGCCTCTTTCTTCACGCATAAGACTGAAAACAGAGTAAGCTTTGGCCTGCAGTTCCCACAGCCACTCCTCATAATTACTCAGCCCACTACCCCCAAAACCTGCTTCTCCCTTATGATAGATTAACTTTCCTCTCTGCTCTCAAAATCACATCTCACCACCTGTGCGCTTGATCCACTTCTGTCCCACCTCATCCCCCAACCTCCCCTCAGTCTTCGTCCTGACCCTAACGCATCTCTTCAACCTATCACTAACAACTGGTGTCTCCCCCTCATCCTTTAAAAATGCCTCGATCACACCCATCCTCAAAAAGCTTTCCCTTGATTCATTTTCTGTGTTTAGCTATTGCACCTTATCACTTCTCTCCATGCCTCAAAACTACTTCAGTATCATCTCTATGCTGATGATACGCAGATCTACCTCTCTGGACCCGATATCACCTCCTTAACCAGAATCCCACGTCTGTCTGCTATTTCAACCTTTTTGGTCGATTTCTAAAACTTTACATGGAAAAAACAGAATCCATCATCTTTCCTCCTCACTCAACTTCTCCAACAAACCTATCCATCAAAGTCATTGGCTGCTCACTCTCTCCAGTCCCAAATTCTCGCTGCCTCAGGGTAACCCTCGACTCTGCTCTCCCCTACATACCACACATCCAAGCCCTTTCCATCTCCTGCCAATTCAAACAAAAATATTTCCTGGACCCGTACATTCTTTAACCAAGAATCTCTAAAAACAACTACTGCAACGGACTACTGGAACTTCCTGCTCTGTGATTTTCCTAACACGTTCACACCCCCTAGTATCTATTCTAAACTCTGTGTCTTGCTAAATTCTACTAAAAAGGGGGCTGAAAGCCCGTACTTACGAAGCGCTCACTGATATCCTAATCAGGCACGAATACTAATATTCTTTATAGCAAGATACTATTTATTTTAATAGCACATGAATAGTTAATGGTACATATAGGCATTAGCATATAATCTTATACAATAACAGAAATATGCATCAGCATTACCGTTTGTTGTAGCAATCCTTTCACATCGGAGGGACTCGATTTAATGATAAGGAAACAATATGGCATCTTGCATCACAGGAGCAGTGCGTACACTTCAATGTCCTGGAAGGTTTCCCTAACATTAAGCGAGTCCGGTGTAATTTTATAGGAAAACTTTGTAGGTTGTGTTTAAATGGTCACCAGCATGTGACAGCTGAGTCATGTTCATGTAACTTGACCACAAACTGCTGTGGGTACCAGCAGCTTCCTGCACATTTACTTCTACATCCTGCCAGTTGACAACTGACCGACCACAGTTGACCATAGTTTTAGTGAAATATTGCAATGAGCCGTACATTTTATATGCAAGCTTCCTTACACCTGTCTTTAAGCCAACCACAAGTTTCTGGTAAGTGGAACTGTAAATGTTACTTCCTCATTATCTTAAGATCTGTTTGACATGTATTCTTTGGTCATCATAGTGAAATTGGTTATCCAGAGGACATCTCTTTGATACTGAATTATTGATAGGTCAAATAATATCTGGGATCACTCCTATCTTTTGATTATGATCCCTATCTAAATGACATTCAGTCTTCAGTCATATCACATTGGTATCACAATCGGTCCTTGATCCCAGGGATTATTTTCCATCATCAGTATTCCACTAGAGGAAGATCACTCGGAATATACCACACCATGACCAAAGAAATATCGCTTTTAATAGGACACTAACATTGACTTTGCCACAGATTTTGATTTCTTGGTTTGTTTGGATAAACGTTGAATCACAAATATAATCACTTTCACTACTATGTATATTATATTAAAACTAAAAGCAATATTATCTGAAAAGCTCCCTTGAATATCATGTGTTTTGGCATTTGCTCGATATTCAAAGGAATCATTACACATTACATTTCCCGATATGCTACTACAAGTTTCATAAAGCCATAACATATCATGAATTGTCCTTTCCACTTAGCTGGGTTTAAAAGCATCTACAGTATTTATAGCTGTCCCAAAACTTATTTTTATATTCCCCATCTGGATGAATCCCAGGTTAGTCAGTCCAGTCTTATTTCTTGGTACCCAAATTCCTCCCTTAAAAGCCAGATATTGCAAATTGGTGACTGTTGCATTCAAATTGCCTCGCCACCATGGAAGATTGATCCATCCCACTACGGAAATGGGTACTGTAGTATTCTATAGACGAACACTTCGAGTGTCTTTATCAGCAAGATGATCAGAACAACTTTTCCACTTTAAGATTTCCTCCATCGATACCGGGACATCCAGATAAGGGATACTGGTGGCTGTAACCAAAGAATGTGTACAGATCCAGCAATCTGTGTGTTGAAAATGTGATGGTGCATCAGAAATTTATTCGACATAGGTTCCTCCTGATGTAGACTTGTCCATCCAACGACCAAAGAGGCAAACATCAAACACAGGAATTTCTCCATCTCATCACTATCAAGCTCTTTCCAGTAACCGATACCATGGATTCCGCTTATTTACAACACCATCTGCAAATAAAGATACACTATTATTCTCGTAAATAACATTTTTCTTGTGGGACATATTCCCACTTCTCCACTCCTGGTCTCATTATCAGGAGAGTACGATATTTTCCGACCGTTATTACCTCTGTCTCTGAGGGCGGTCCTTGGAGGTTTTGAATCCATATTTTTGCTCCTACATTTGTAATATTAGAGGATCCAAAACCTTTAATACCTCGTATTGTTAATTCTGCTGGGGCAGTTCCTTCTCTTATTTCAGACACGTTTATTGGAATTATCAACATCTGAGCCACCTTCTGGTGTTTCACCAAGATCAAAGGTTCATTTCCCAAATTTAGCATCAGTACCTTGATTTCTCCCTGATAATCTGCCTCTATTACCCCTCCCACCACTATGGCTCCTTTTAACACTAAACTAGAATGAGTGGCTATTTGACCATAATGATCCTTTGGTATCTGGCAACCCAATCCTGTTGAAATTGGTTTTACCTTACCTAGGGGTACCACGACAGTTTCCAATGTACTGAGGTCTAAACCTGCTGAATAAGGTGTCGCTCTTTCTGGTGTGACAAACAGCTGTACCTTGCCTTGTCATCTGTTGGACTGACTTGTCTGATGGCTGCTGCTTTATCTGCTTCTGAATTAAACAAACGTTCAAGTGAGTTAGTAGGGACATGAGCATCGACATGAAATACAGTGGTCTTGGTAGATGGAATAATCCCTTCAATATCTTGCCACACTTCCCTGACCATCTCAAACACATTTTGCTGTTCCTCTCCCCAGTGGAACTCATATTTTTTCCTCGTTACTTTGTACAAATGAGCCAACATTTGTCCCAAATGAGGGATATGTTGTCTCCAAAAATCAAACAATCCAATATAAGACTGAGTCTCCTGTTTGGATTTAGGGACCGGAAAATTAATAATTTTCTGTCTGGCATTGGGCAAGATCTCTCTGTGCCCCTTATTCCACTGAATCCCTAGAAATGTTACCACCTGAGACGGTCCTTGAACCTTGGCATCATTGATTTCCCATCCTTTACTCCTCATATGAGCAACCAGTTTTGTCAATTGATCTTTTACACCTTGCTCATCTTGTCCTTGTATCATTATATCATTGATATAATGTGAAATTTGCATTTCCTTATGACAAGACATTACCCCAAAGGAGAATTTTCCTTCGGTTAGATTAAGAGTCACCCCTTTTAGGACATCAATTCCCAAAATATATTCTGGTATAGGAACTACCAGCACCGTATACTGCTTGATAGGTAATTTGCCTATCTTCAAAGCTACCTGTGTCTGAACCCCGGTGATCACTTGACCACCTAGTCCAGCAATTTTTACTCGAGGCCCTTTTATTTTTTCTGGGTTTCCATGAATTAAAGTAGCCTCTGCCCCTGTGTCAATCAAAGCTGGGACTCTTTGAACATTTCCCCCTTTCCAATGTATGCTAAGATTGACGTAGGGAGGTTCGTCCCTTTTTATCAATAGGGGGGCTTGGCTGGCTACCTATGGTAAATCACTTCCTTCTGAACTTTCATTTACACAGACTTCAGTCTGTGCATTAGCCCTTCCTTCAGTCACCTTTGTGGCCACGGCTGCAGCCAGTTCTTCCCATGGATAAACTGACTGAAAATCTTCCCAAGACACTTTCTTTGGGGGTTTTTCCCCTTTTCCCTCTGATTTCTTTACCTTGAGGGTTTTTGAGCCCCTTTTCACATTTGTAGTGGTCACTTTCTTTGCGGATAGAACTTTCTGTTTGTACAACTTCCATAATTCTCCTGTCTCCTTTCCATCAATCCTTTCCTTATTAATCCCGGCTTTAAGCAAAGCCTGGAACATGTCTTTGCGAGACACCCGTGTGGCCTTCCCTACTGATTTCTTTTTCCAATCAGGATTGTTTGTTTGGCTTACTGTTATCAACATGGCCTCCAGGGGACGATTTATCCCACTGTCCCATATCCTGTAACTCCCTCATCCTCCCTAGAACTACACCGATTGATTCTCCAGTCAGCGCTACAGTTAAGGTTAAAATAACTGTTTTGTATGTTGGAGGGGCATGTTTAACCAGCCTATTTCTTATGCTGGCTGTCAATGGGTACTGGAGATAATCATCATCCATTCCCAAAAGAGGAAGAGCATTCCTCATTGCTTCTTCCTTCAGCCTTCCCATGCCATCTTTTAAGGTATACCAAGGTTTATCATTGATAGGAAAGTCTGCTTCTGATGGGTATTTGTCCAGAAAAGCATGGGCTAAGATCATGATTAAGTTTTGAGTACCATGCTCATTATGATCAACAAAATAATTTTTTATTGATCTCTGAATTACTGGGTCCCAAGACATGGTGACAAATTTTGCCACGTCTCCGGCATCAAAGTGCACTCCACCTCCTCCGAGATCTTGCACCCTGACCAACCAGGGAATTTCTCCTTCTCCTGGTTTTTCTCTAAACTGTGTTAAAATGCTATCAACTTCTCCCTGAGAGTAATCTTCAATGGTTACTCGATTTTTTACATGAGGAATCGTTCTCTCATTTGTGATGGCATTACCATCTTCGCCATATTGCAGATTCCCCTGACCATCCCGGACATGTTCCCGGATGATCTCATTCTCTGTCCTCTCTAGGCGCCTCCTTACTGGATTAGCCTGAATCTTCCCTTTATGGTAATCCTCCTCATCAGATGATGAAGATGAATCCCACACATCCCCATCCCAAGTATCGGGATCCCAGTTTATAGAAGCCGAGACGATACTTTTATGTACTTTGGTTTTATTTACTTTTCCTCTTCTTTTCTTGTACTTATTTTGAGCAATTTGGATTTTATTTACCTTTCCTCTTCTATTCTTGTACTTATTTTGAGCAATTTTTATGGCAGCTTTTTGTGCCACATTCTGATAATGTTCCAATTTATCCTTCAACAGTCTGGTATTACATTCCAGAACTGTTTTCAGGCAACCTAATTTTATCATCTTTTGTTCCATCTGGGAACTTTTCTTCAGCATCTTTAGATTACGCTCATGCATTACACTATATGCACTTGCCAAAATCCAGATGCGCCGTCCTAAAGACACTACATCACCTGCTTTCACAGGGACACTACCGAATACATTCACAAGATCAGTAGCTTCACTACCCTTAAGCCTATCCTGCTATTGTTCTGCCAATCCACTAGACACTACATCACCTGTTCTCACAGGGGCACTACTGAGTACATTTACAACATCAGTAGCTTCACTACCCTTAAGCTTGTCCTGCCATTGTTCTGCGAATCCACAAGAAACTATATCACCTGTTTTCACAGAGAGACTACTGAGTACATTCACAACATCAGTAGCTTTGAACCCTTAAGCTTATTCTGCCATTGTTCTGCCAATCCACAATTGACCAATTCATGTGCTATAAGATTATAGGGAGCCTCAGTCCAGCTGGGGATCTCCACAACAACCTCCTTAACATTATCCTTACGTTTTCTGAACATTTTGACACTATGCAAAAAGATTGGAAAAAAAATATCTGGAAATTTGCCAAATATATGTTTTTAATTTCTAAATTACAAAAATGTGTTAATTACTTCTTATAGAAGTAATCCTGCCGACTACGCCAATTTATGTCTTGCTAAATTCTACTAAAAAGGGGGGCTGAAAGCCCGTACTTACGAAGCGCTCACTGATATCCTAATCAGGCACGAATACTAATATTCTTTATAGCAAGATACTATTTATTTTAATAGCACATGAATAGTCAATGGTACATATACGCATTAGCATAGAATCTTATACAATAACAGAAATATGCATCAGCATTACCGTTTGTTGTAGCAATCCTTTCACATCGGAGGGACTCGATTTAATGATAAGGAAACAATATGGCTCTTGCATCACAGGAGCAGTGCGTACACTTCAATGTCCTGGAAGGTTTCCCTAACATTAAGCGAGTCCGGTGTAATTTTATAGGAAAACTTTGTAGGTTGTGTTTAAATGGTCACCAGCATGTGACAGCTGAGTCATATTCATGTAACTTGACCACAAAGTGCTGTGGGCACCAGCAGCTTCCTGCACATTTACTTCTACATCCTGCCAGTTGACAACTGACCGACCACAGTTGACCATAGTTTTAGTGAAATATTGCAATGAGCCGTAAATTTTATATGCAAGGTTCCTTACACCTGTCTTTAAGCCAACCACAAGTTTCCGGTAAGTGGAACTGTAAATGTTACTTCCTCATTATCTTAAGATCTCTTTGACATGTATTCTTTGGTCATTATAGTGAAATTGGTTATCCAGAGGACATCTCTTTGATACTGAATTATTGATAGGTCAAATAATATCTGGGATCACTCCTATCTTTTGATTATGATCCCTATCTAAATCACATTCAGTCTTCAGTCATATCACATTGGTATCACACTCTGCCACCTGACTAATCCCCCGCTCTCCCCACTATTCCCTGGCCACTCCACTCTGCCACACTCTTCACTGGTTTCCCATTGCCCAAAGACTCCTGACCAAAATCCTCACCATGACCTACAAAGCCATCTGCAACCTGTCTCCTCCATACATCTGTGACGTAGTTTCCCGGTACTTACCAACATGCAACTTTCGATCCTCACAAGATATCCTTTCTACTGCCCTCTTTTCTCTTCTTCCCACAACCACATATAAGATATCGCCCGTGCATCTCCCATACTCTGGAACTCTCTGACCCAACACCTCATACTCTCACCTACCATGGAAACCTTCAGAAGGAACCCCTCTGTCCCAACAAGCTTGGAACCTACAGTAACCCTCAGTCCACTATAGCACTGTACAACCAGCTCTAGCCTCAAACACTTTATCCTCACCCAATCCCTGTAAACTGTGAGCACGCTCTCCTCCTGTACCTGTCTGTGCTTCTTATTGTTCATGATTATTGTACTTATCTCCATTAGGTCTACCCCTTTTCAAACAGAGCGTCATAGAATAAATTGAGTATAATAATATTATTACCTTAACAGTTGGTCACTTCCAGCTCCATGCACTCCATGTTAGAATTCATGCCACACTCTAGAGAGCGAGCTCCTGCCCTGGAAACCAGAAGTGCAATCCAGAGTGCAATATACACACTGCGCATGCCCGGAAGTGGAGTCGTGGCCATCTTAGCAGCATGCAGAGAGCCCTCATGTGAGGGAAGAGGCAGGTGCCAGGAGCATTGTCCCACTCCACTGGCATAAGCTGAGGGACCTCTTTCCAAGAGGTGTGAGGCTCGGACCTCTTGAGAGGTGGAAGAAGAGTGATTGACTCCCCAGATTCTCCTGAGTCCATCCACAGGTAAGTTCTAATGCCCTTAGCTTTGTAAGGAGTGTGCTAATAAAAGTGTACAGTTTGTATAACAGCATAAGTTTTGTGTGTCCTCTAAATAACAGCACAGCCATTAATGACTAAACCACTAGCAACAAAAGTGAATACACTCCTAAATGGAAATGGCCAAATTGCACCCAATTAGCTATTTTCCCTCCCGGTGTCATGTGACTCAGTTACAACGTCTTACATGTGGATGGGGAGCAGGTGTGTTATATTTGATGTTATCTGCTCACACACTCTCATGGTCACTGGTAGTTCAACATGGCCCCTCATGGCAAAAATCTGTGAGGATCTGTGAGAGAAAAAAAAAATAATTGATGCTCTTTAAAAAGATGGCCTAGGCTATAAGCTGATCGTTAGCCTGACAGGGAGCTCTAGCATGGTTGCCAAAACTATACTGCAATTTAACACTCAGAACAGGCCTCACCATGGTCAACCAAACAAATTGAGTGGATGCCCTTCACGTCATATCCAGAGGTTGTCTTTTCAAAATAGACATACAGTGGGGAAAATAAGTATTTGATACACTGCCAATTTTGCAAGTTTTCCCACCTACACTTATTTTCCCCACTGTATAAGTGTTGCCAACATTGTTGCAGATGTTAAAAGGGTGAAACTTCTGTGCTGTAAAATGGTCGTACTAAGGGCTAGGGTCTGCAAAAGGAAGCAAAGTGGGGGCAACTGCCCTGCAAACAAAGGTAGATGGGGAATATCTCGCACAATTTTATAAATTTACATAATAAAAAAATAAATAACCAGCCAAGGTAAAGCAGACAGCTAGCAGCTGGTATTATCAGGCTGGGAAGGCCCATTGTTATTTGGCTCTTTGTCTAAAAATAACAGCCTGCAGATGCTCCAGAGGTGGCACATCCATTATATTTGCCAATCCTGGTGCTTTGCCCAGCTCTTTGCAATTGCCCTGGTGCAGTGATGATTGAGGCAATACTTTTGGGATTGACATTAGATGCAAATTAACAGCTGGCATCAAGGCCAGGGTTTAGTAATGGATAGGCATCTATCAGACACCCCCATTATTAATCCAATAAGTATAGGGTTAACTCCACCCCCCCCTCAAAAAAAAAAAAAACCGCAAAAAAATAAACAAAAAACAAAACAACCCACATACGAGAAAAACAGTTTATTTGTATAAACCCTGCATCACATTCTCTGGTTCACCAATTATTAACCCCATAGCGACGGCCTAACGTCTCAAGACGTCGGAAAAACAGGGTACTTATTCTGTTCCGACGCTTTGAGACGTCAGGCCGGAAAAAGCTTGTAGCGCTCCCCAGTGACAGAAAATCTCGGGGGTTTCAGCTACCGGAGGTAGCTGAGACCCCCAAGATTATGAATCGGGGTGGTTTTTTTTGACCCCGATAATGTGATCGCCGGTATACATCGTATACCGCCAATCACATAAAAAAAACAAAACAAAAATGGCAAATAATACTGATTTCTTTCTCATCTGACATGATCAAACATGTCAGATGATAAAGAAATATAAGCCCCTAGTGCCCCCAAAGCCCCGGAGAAATCAACCCCCACCACCCCCACCGGCACATCCAAAATGGCGCCGACGCGCGCCGAAAACTGCCACCACCGCCTCTGCATTCATTTCCCTCTGATCTGAAATGATGAAACATTTCAGATCGAATGGAAATGTCCTCCCCGAGCCCTCCTCCGGGACACCGGAGCCCTCTGGTCCCCCGGAGCCCCCTCCGGTTCTCCAGAGCCCCCCTTCCTCCGGAGCATGCAAGATGGCGATGCGCACAGTAGCGCGTGGTCCGCATTCATCCTCCTTCCCACATTTCTGTCGCATGTGACATGTCACATGCGACAGAAAAGTCGTCCCTAGGTCCTGCCAGGTCTCCCGCCGTCAGCCCCTGGTCTTCCCCATTACCTGGCTGCCACTCCGTCCCCGTGATCACTCCGTCTCCCTCTGAAAAGCTGGAGGCGCATGCGCAGACAGCGGCTGTCAGCTGGCTCCCTGCAAGCAGGGACGCTGAGCTCACTACCGCAACTGCTGTGCTGTGGACCGGGGGAGTGTGAGTGCAGTAATCTGCATCCACACTCCTCACATGGAGGGCCTGCTGTTCCAGAAAATAGGGGGGGGTATGTTCTCTCAGAGTGCCCCTCATATTCTGGAATTAGGTTACTGCAGGTCACTCTGCCCTAGGTTGGACCGGGGCAGTGTGAGTGCAGTATTCTCAGATTACTGCACCCACACTGCTCACAGGAAGAGCTTGCTCTTCCAGAAAATGGGGGATACGTTCCCTGAGCGTGCCCCCCATAGACCGGAATTTTTTTATTTTCAATAAATTGGTGAAAGAGGGAATGTTTTGGGGCGTGTTTTTTCAAATAAATTTTTTTGTCGTCTTTATTTTTTTTCTATTACTGACTGGGTTAGTTATGTCGGGTATCTGTTTAGATGCTGTGACATCTATTACCTCTGGGCTTGCTGCCAGGTGACATTACACATCTAGCATCAACCCCATTTATTACCCCGTTTGCCACCGCTCCAGGGCAACGGGATGAGCTGGGGCGAAGCGCCAGAATTGACGCATCTAATGGATGCGCCACTTCTGGGGCGCCTGTGGCCTGCTATTATTAGGTTGGGAAAGGCCAAATAACTATGGCCCTTCCCACCCTGATAATACCAGACCACAGCTGTCTGCTTTACCTTGGCTGGTAATCCAATTTGAGGGGGATCCCACTTTTGTTTTTTAATCATTTATAAATAATTATAAAAAAACAGCTTGGGGGTGACCTCCAAATTGGATCACCAAACAAGGTGAAGCTATCAAAAATAGGGGGGACCCCACGTCGGTTTTAATTATGTATTTATATTTGGGCTAAATACAAGGCACAACACAATGAAAGTCACTAACGGGCACCAGCTTAGAGTATGCAGGGGGTAGGACATTATATATGTGTTAGACATCTTTCCATCCATCCATCGATCCTAGCTCTTTAGGCTATGTGCCCACAATCAGGATTTGCAGCATTTTGGATGCAGAGTGTTTTCACTGCATCCATAACGCTGCGCTGTGCAGTACAAACACAGTGGAAGGATTTTTAGAAATCTCCTGCCCACATCACTTCTTTTCTCTGCAGCATAAACTGACCTGCGGTGCGGCTTCCTGAGCAGCAGGATGTCAATTTATGCTGCAGAGAATAAAGTGTTCTTCGGAGGAAGAAAAGTCTGCAGCAGTTTGAACCCGGAGTGTATACACAGGTAGCTGCGTTCTCCCGTGGACAACACTCATCTCTGCAGGAGGGCTGGCACTGCATCCTAGACAGTGTCGCCAGATTGTGGGCACATAGCCTGAAAGTGAGAAATTTGGCGCAACAGCAATATTTTTGTGAAGTACCTGTAGATTCAAAATTCTCACTATACCCCTGAATAAAGTGCTTAAAGGGTCTAGTTTCCAAAATGGGGTCACTTGTGGGGGTTTCTGCTGTATAGGTGACCTAGGTGCCCTGCAAATGCGACATGGTGCCCACAATTTGTTTCAACTTTTACAAAATTCAAATCATGCTCCTTCCGTTCCGAACCCTACTGTTTGTCCAAACAGCTTTTTTCACCACATTAAAAAAAAAACAAAACAAAAACAAAACAAAAAATCTAAATTTTCAATATGACTACCTAAGGTTATGAAATTCTATAAAGTATCTGTATGTTCAAATGCACACTATACCCCTAGATAAAATCCTTGAGGGGTCTAGTTTCCAGAAGGGGGTCACTTGTGGGGGAGCTCCACTGTTTAGGCACCTCAGGGGGTCACCAAACGCAACATGGCGTTCGCTAATAATTCCTGCCAATTTTGCAGTCAAATGGTGCTCCTTTCCTTCCGAGCCTTGCCGCGCACCCAAACAGTTGATTTCCACCACATATGATGTACCAGCGAACTCAGGAGAAATTGCACAATACATTTTATGGTGCATTTTTTTCCTGTTACCTTTGTGAAAAAAAAGCTACCTGGCTAAAATAACTTTGTGGTAACATTTTTTTTTATTTTCATGGCTCAACGTTACAAAATTCTGTGAAGCACCTGGGGGTTCAGGGTAGTCACCAAACATCTAGATAAATTCCTTGAGGGGGTCTATTTTTCAAAATAGGGCCACATGTTTGGGAGCTTCACTGTTTAGGCACCTCAGGGGCTCTCTAAATGCAACATGGCGTCCGCTATTGATTTCAGCCAATTTTGCTGTCAAATGGTACTCTTTCCCTTCCGGGCCCTGCCATGCGCCCAAACAGTTGATTTCCACCACATATAAGGTATCACCAAACTCAGGAGAAATTGCACAAAAAATTTTATGCTGAATTTTTTCCTTTTACTCTTGTAAAAAAAAAAAAAAAAAACTACCTGGTTGAAGTAATGATTTTG
This sequence comes from Anomaloglossus baeobatrachus, assembly GCF_048569485.1. Taxonomy (NCBI): domain Eukaryota; kingdom Metazoa; phylum Chordata; class Amphibia; order Anura; family Aromobatidae; genus Anomaloglossus; species Anomaloglossus baeobatrachus. Next base: position 183,468,439 of record NC_134354.1, read on the forward strand.
TGGTAAAATGCTATTTTTTTTATTTTCATGGCTCAACGTTACAAAATTCTGTGAAGCACCTGGGGGTTCAGGGTAGTCACCAAACATCTAGATACATTCCTTGAGGGGCCTAATTTCCAAAATGGGGTCTCTTGTGGGGGGTTTCTGCTGTTTAGGTACCTTAGGGGACCTCCAAATGCGACATGGTGCCCGCAATCTTTTTCAGCCAAATTTCCTTTCCAAAACTCAAATACTGCTCCTTCCGTTCCAAGCCCTCCCATTTGTCCAAACAAACGTTTCAGACCACATGTGAGGTATCACTGTGCTCATAAGAAAGTGGATAACAAACGTTGAGGTCAAATTTTTGGAATTACCTCTTGAAAAAGTGAGAAAATTGATGCTAAAGCAACATTTTTGAGAAAATTATTAACATTTTCAATATGACAACGTAACGTTAACAAAATCTGTGAAATACTTGTGGGTCCAAAATGCTCACTATACCCCTAGATAGAGGCCTTGAGGGGTCTAGTCTCCAAAATGGCATCACTTGTGAGGGGATTCTTCTGTTTAGGTACCTTAGCGGACCTGTAAATGCAACATGGTGCCCGCAATCTATTTCAGCCAAATTTGCTTTCCAAAATTCAAATATTGCTCCTTCTGTTCCGAGCCCTCCCATTTATCCAAACAAAGGTTTTTGACCACATGTGGGGTATCGGCGCGTTCATAAGAAAGTGGGTAACAAGTTTTAGGGTCCATTTTGCTGTATTATTTCTTCTAAAAGTGAATAAATTTGGGTTAGAGCAGCATTTTTAGGTAAAATTTAATTTTTGCTTTTTTTCATTGCACATTGCTTTTGTTCATGTGAAGCACCTGAAGTGTTAATAAACTTCTTGAATGTGATTTTGAGTACTTTGGGGGGTGCAGATTTTAGAATGGTGTCACGTTTGGGTATTTTCTGTCATCTAGGCCTATCGAAGTCACTTCAAATACGATGTGGTCCCTAAAAAAATGGTTTTGTAAATTTTGATGTAAAAATGAGAAATCGCTGATAAACTTTGAACCCCTCTAACTTCCTAACAAAAAAAAATTTTGGTTCCAAAATCGAGCTGATGTAACGTGGACAAGTGGGAAATGTTATTTATTAACTATTTTGTGTGACATAACTCTCTGGTTTAACGGTATAAAAATTCAAAAGTTGAAAATTGCTAAATTTTCAAAAGTTTTGCCAAAATTAAATTTTTTTCATAAACAAAAAATATTGTCCTAAATTTGGTACTAACATGAAGTCCAATATGTGACGAATGAGTTATAACCTCATGAAGTGACACTGGTCAGAATTGCAAAATTTGGTCTGGTCATTAAGGTGAAAATTAGCTCCGTCACTAAGGGGTTAAATAAATAAAAATTCTGCTAGGAGATGCAAATTTGGTGCAGACATTTCAGCACCAAATTTTCATCCCCAAAACCGCTTTTTTTTGCCAAAAGATGCATATTTGGTGCTGCAATTTATACACTATACAGGGTGGGCCATAAGTATGGTTACACCCTGATAAAATGGAAGTGGTTGCTGATATCCCCTTACCGTTTGTGGCATATTAGTACATGGGAGGGGCCAAACATTTGAGGCTAGGTGACGCTCATGGCAGCCATCTGCAAAGCCGCCATTTTGAATTCAAGTTTAATTTTTTCAATGGAAAGGGGTCATGTGACACATCAAACAGAGAATTGCACAAGAAAAACAAATTGTGTGCTCATTTTTAACAAAGCTTTATTCATTATCGAGTGATTGGCACGTTTGTGACATGGAAAAACAGTAACCCACTAAAGGATGTGCTCAAAATGCTGCCTATTTTGTTGAATTATCAACGTGATTCTCTTCTCCCACTCTTGACACACCAAAAGCAATACCCCAGAAGTAATGCTACCACAGGCCTCCTGCATCCATTATTTCAGGTGCCCCACATCCTGGATCCTGGACCTGCGGTATTGCTCTTAGTGTGTCTAGAGTGGGAGAAGAGAATCGGATTGACAATTCAACACAATGTGCAGCACTTTGAGCACATCCTTTAGTGGGTTACTGTTGTTCCATGTCACAACCGTGTCATTAACTCGATAATAAAGCTATGTTAAAAATGAGCACACCATTGTTTTTCTTGTGCAATTCTGTGTTTGATGTGTCACATGACCCCCTTCCCATTGAAAAAATTAAAGTTACATTCAAAATGACGGCTTTGCAGATGGCAGTCAAGTCATGGGCATTACCCGGCCTCAAATGTTTGTCCCCTCCCATGTACTAATATGCCACAAACTGTAAGGTGATATCAGCAATCACTTCCATATTATCAGGGTATATCCATACTTATGGCACACCCTGTATTGCTGCACCAAATCTGCATCTCCTGGAAAAAAATAAAAAAATAAAAAAAAAATCGCATCACTATTGTATCAAAACCACATCATGTTTTGATGTGGGTTTTTTCTTAGAAGATACAGATTAGGTGCAACAATATGGTGTATAAATTTGAGCACAATATCTGCATCTCTTGGCACAAAACCCACCAGTTTTCTGATAGGAGACGCAAGTCTATGAACTCAGTGACCTCACCTGAGGTGAGGTCACCCGAAGTTAGTTTACCTGCGGTCAAAGCTGGGATGCCGTGGGAACCTCCAGTTGTGACTGCAAATAAACTGAGTGAGGTCACCGCTCATTGCTGTGGCTCAATCTGTGCACATGCATTGCATTAATGCATAATACAAGCCCCCTTCCCTTACCCAAGAAACGCCGCTACCTCACAATATATATATATATATATATATATATATATATATATATATATATATTGTGAGGTAGCGGCGTTTCTTGGGCAAAAACGTGAGGCAGCAGCGTGTTCACACCAACAGTCTATCTATTGTTGCAGCATAAATAGATCCAATTTCCAACAATCAAAGTCTCTTCCGGATCACAGCCGGTGCATATAGACAAATCCTTGGTATAAAAAGTCTTGTTACCTTAGGACCCAGTTAACCGCAGGGGTCTTGTTAAGGTTCTCCTAGGCTCACACTCTTTGCCTGTGTTCACTCCACACAGAACCAGCTCAGCTCACACAGCATGTGGTAGCTTCATCAAGCCTGGCTCTCAACTGAGACACACCCTGATGTGCTCTGCCAGATTTAAACTAAATTGCTAGACATGAGGATTGCTACAAAACCTGGACTGGGAGGAGGGATCTGTCTCCCTGTTACCCTTTGTGCTATACTCCCCGTAATAGCTATAGCAAACTCAGAGGGTTTCCAGACACATTCTGGGGGGACACATAGCGGTCTTCAAATAATACCCCTGTCACTGCCACACATATCCCCCCCCTCAGTTCAAACGGGCGGGGTTGAACTTTTGCCCACATACAGGAACCTCTGGACAGGGCATCCGCATTGCCCTGCAACGTGCCAGCCCGGTGTTCCACAGAAAAGTGAAAGTTCTGCAAGGAGAGAAACCACCTGGTGACTCTAGCATTTCTCTCCTTAGCATTCCTCAGCCAGAACAAAGGGGAGTGGTCTGTCACCAGGCGAAAGTGTCGCCCCAGCAGGTAGTAGCGTAGGGATTCCAGAGCCCATTTTATGGCCAGGCACTCCTTCTCCACTATGCTATAGTTCTTCTCTGCCGGGGTGAGTTTTCTACTCAAATAGGTGATCAGGTGCTCCTCTCCATCTACCTCCTGGGACAGAACTGCACCCAGACCCACCTCAGAGGCATCTGCCTGTACTATAAACTCCTTTTGAAAGTCAGGGTTGGCAAAGACAGGCTGACCACATAGGACTACCTTTAGCGCCTGAAAGGCTTCCTCTGCTTGTGTATTCCAGTGGACCATGACCGACTTCTTCCCTTTTAAGAGATCAGTCAAAGGCGCCGACCTTCCAGCAAAATTGGGTATGAATCGTTGGTAATACCCCATTATACCCAGAAAGGCTCTTACTTGTTTTATGATAAGGGGACGAGACCAGTTTTGAATGGCTTCGATTTTGTTTACTTGTGGCTTGATAACCCCTTGGCCTATCACATACCCCAAGTAACGGGCTTCTTTGAGACCCATAGCACATTTGTTTGGATTCGCTGTCAGACCAACAGCTCCGAGCGAATCCACTACCGCTTGTACCTGAGATAGGTGGGTGCTCCAGTCACTGCTATAGATGATGATGTCATCCAAATATGCGGAGGCATACAGTTGATGGGGTTCTAACACTATGTCCATTAACCTCTGAAACGTGGCCGGAGCCCCATGTAAACCAAATGGCAAGACGACAGTGATAGAGCCCCCCTGGCGTGACAAAAGCGGTCTTTTCTTTTGCCGCCTCTGTCAGCGGCACCTGCCAGTAACCTTTAGTGAGATCGAGAGTCATGAAGTACTGGGCCCGTCCCAGTCTCTCTATCAGCTCATCGACCCTGAGCATGGGATACATATCAAATTTCGAAACCTCATTTAACTTTTGGAAGTCATTACAAAATCTTAAAGAACCGTCTGGTTTCGGGATCAGCACAATGGGACTGGCCCATTCGCTCGTGGACTTTTCAATAACCCCCAGTTGGAGCATCTTTTTTACCTCCTCCGCAATGGCTTGCCTACCAGCCTCTGGTACCCGGTATGGCCTCAGGCGTACCCTTACTTGAGGGTCGGTGACAATATCATGGTGGATTACGGTTGTTCGACTGGGTAGGCTTGAGAACACATCCGTATTCCGCTGCACTAACCTCCGAGACTCCCATCTCTGCTGTTTTGAGAGAGAATTCCCTATCCTCACTCCTGATTCATCATCAGGGGACTCCTCCTTGGTTGTTTCACTCATTATATGATGGGCTCCCAGTGCAAGCCTTATTAGGCTAGGTTCACACTGCGTTTTTTTGATGCTGCGTTTTTGTGTGTTTTTTGCGGCAAAAGCCGCACAAAAGCGCACCCGCGTCAAAAAAACGCAGCAAAAACGCACGCGTTTTGCCGCGATTTGGTGCGGTTTTTTTGCTGCGTTTTTGCTCACTGCGTCTTTATGCCTTTATCAGTGAACATTAAAGATTGTTAAAAAAAAAAAAGGTCTGATGTCATTTCCTTCTTCAATATGTTCTTCATTCTCCACTAGTGTATGTAATAGAGCAGACAGCTGCAGAACTACTAGGCTCAGCATGCTCCATACAGGACTGTATGCTGGAGGGAGAGGCAGAGGGAGCAGAACTACAAGGCTCAGCATACTCCATCCAATAGTGTATGCAGGAGAGCAGACAGCAGCTGCAGAACTACAAGGCTCAGCATCCTCCATCCAGGACTGAATGCAGGAGTTTTTTGCCCCCAAAAAAATGACGTGGGCTTCGCCATATTTTTGTATGCTAGCCGGGTACAGCAGGCAGGTACAGGCTGCCCCCAACCCCAGCTGCCTATTTGTACCCGGCTGGGAACCAAAAATATAGAGAAGCCCTTTTTTTTTTTTTTTAATTATTTCATGAATTTCATGAAATAATTTAAAAAAAAAAAAAAAGACGTGGGCTTCACCCAATTTTTGAGTCCAGCCGGGTATAACTAGGCAACTGGGGATTGGAATCCACAGTGCAGGGTGCCCATGCTTTCTGGGCACCCCCGCTGTGAATTGCAGTCCCGCAGCCACCCCAGAAAATGGCGCTTTCATAGAAGTGCCATCTTCTGGCGCTGTATCCAACTCTTCCAGCTGCCCTGATGCCGGGTGGCTCGCTGGGTAATAATGGGGTTAGCATACACAAGAAAAGAAGCGATCAGACTTCCAGTACCAATAATAAATATTTATTGTGAGCATTACAAAAGGCACAGTGACAAGCATACAACAGGGTGCTCAATCCGGTGAAACCATAGATGGATGGTTGGGAAGGAAGGAAAGGATGGTAAAAAGCCCCCAATCCGTATCACAGTGGTTACTCAGAACCTAATATGGTGATTATATACTCCAGGAGTGCTCAATAGACAATCTCCATATCACAATGGTTACTGTGAACCTAATATGCCGATTAGAACTCCAGGAGTATACCATGCTCAAACCTCCCATGTGAGACATTACCACAATTAAACCCAATGGTAGTATAGAGTGTTGCAATAACTTACCAGGGAAGGTCTCTCAGGTAACACCGGATGGCACCCCCACCCATAATGGGGTTAGGGCTAGCTGTATATTATCAGCTGGCCCCAAGCCCGAAATTCATGGTGTCACGCCAATATTAGACATGGCCACCATGAATTTCTAGTAGATAAAAAAAACCCACAACACACAGAAAAATATTTTTATTAGAAATAAAACACAACACAATTAGTGACTCCATCTTTATTGAAATAAAGAACCCCCTCCGCAGTAATCCTGGGTCAAGGGTCCCGTGCCGTCCAATCCGGATCCAATATCATCTGATGGATTTGCTGGAAGGCAAAGCGATCAGATGATGTGTCAGGTTCTAGGGGCTGAAGCACATCACACATCAGCTGATTGTATAAACTGCTTTTATACAATCAGCAGATGCATCGGTGCAAAACAAAAATAAAAAAAAAAAATACTCACTTATGTGCTGATTACCGGCAGCTCCTGGAGCGATTGGAGGAGTCTGATCCTGTCCGATCACTGCAGCAGCTGCCGGTAATCAGGGATGAAGTCTCCTGACGCATCCGCTGATAGGTTAAACCGGCCGGGCGCCCGAGTCACCGCGATACTTACGATCAGCTGATGCGTCAGGTGACTGCATCAGGTGATCCATCGCCAGGTCCTGCATCCATCGGAGGTGTCCCGGCCATCTGCACACAGCCGGAGCGGGGGTGGCGATACCGTGAGAGGAGCTGGGAGCGGGCATAGCACCAGGAGTCTGCAGACAGGGGAGTATGAATTTTTTTTTTCTACTGTTCACTTTTGTTTTCGCAGCCACTTCCACCTCCCGCTCGAACATGGCGCCGCACGGCAGCATACATGCACAGGACCGGAGGTGGAAGTGGCGGTGACGGTACCGGGAGGATTCCCGCTTCTGTATTTACTGACAGAAGGAATCCTCTTCTGGTACATGTCACTTTACTATCCACCTCCTGCGTTTATAGCTGCGTTTTTGGTCTTAGAAACGCACCAAAACGCAGCTATTTGCGTTTCTCATTGCGTCTTTCAACATCCCATTGCACTCAATGGATGAAAAGCGCAGTGAAAAACGCGGGAATAATTGACATGCTGCATTTTTGTGGCACCATAAAAACGCAGCTGAAAAAAAACGCTGTGTGCAGACAGCAAAAATGAAAACTCATAGACTTTGCTGGGGAAGCAAAGTCATGCAGTTTTCTGAGCAAAAACGCACCCGAAAACTGCGCAAAAACGCCACGAAAAACGCACTGTGTGAACTTACCCTTAGTGTGCATGTCTGACGCAGGTGCGTTTTTGTGCGTTTTTAGCGGCCAAAAACGCACAAAAATGCAGCGTCAAAAAGACGCAGTGTGCGCACATAGCCTTAGTGTGCATGTCTTTTGCTAAGCAGCCGCCCCGCCCCTCCCCTCTAGTGTGGAGGTTGAGTGGCTGTGACATCAGCATCTTGCACCTCGGCTGCAGCCATCTTTATGAGGAAGGCTCACCACATTCTGTGTGTGCACATATCATTTGTCTTGGCTCCTTTTTGGTGTTTTTTTGATATAGTTCTTTATGGTTTTTCTAACTAATTCAGTGTAGGGACTCGCAAGTGTGAGAATCCTTGATGAACGGATTGCGAGCTTACATATTTTGGGCCAAAATATAAACTAATATCTCACTATTTGAGGTATGGCACATTTTATCCATTTTTGCAGGATGTGTGTGGACCTTTTGAATTGAGGTGGTTAAATGGTGAGCCTGTCATGTGTTATGTACTCATAGTGCTAACTGACCCACCTGGACCTGGTGTTGTGCGTCATTTATAGGCCTTAATTCAGACACTGTGCGTCTCGTGTATCCGTGCGAGATGCACCTATATAGTGCCGTTTAGCCCGCCTGACCTAGGTTTCTGGTGTCATTTATAGGTCACAGTTCAGACACTGTGCATTTCACTCATTATATGATGGGCTCCCAGTGCAAGCCTCATTAGTGTGCATGTCTTATGCTAAGCAGCTGCCCCTCCCCTCTAGTGTGGAGGTTGAGTGGCTGTGACATCAGCATCTTGCACCTCGGCTTCAGCCATTTTTATGAGGAAGGCTCACCACATTCTGTGTGTGCACATATCATTTGTCTTGGCTCCTTTTTGGTGTTTTTTTGTTGTCAAGGCACCTGAAGAGGTTAGGTCCAACATTACGTCAGTCACCATACATTCTCTGTCTTTCCACGCCTTTAGCAGGTTTACATGGTATATTTGCTCTGGTTTTCTTCTCCCTGGTTGATACACCTCATAGTTTACTTCCCCTACTTTCTCCCGGATCTCATAGGGACCTTGCCATTTGGCTAAGAGCTTACTTTCTGCGGTAGGTATTAGAACTAAGACACGATCCCCCGGTTTAAAAGACCTGACTGAGGCCTTTCTATTATACTGAGTACTTTGGGCCGCCTGAGCATCCAGCAAATGCTCTTTAACAATGGGCATTACTGCCGTGATACGATCCTGCATACCCATAACATATTCAACCGTGCTTTTGTGAGGGGTGGGCTCCTGTTCCCAAGTTTCTTTAACAATATCCATCAGTCCCCGCGGGTGCCTGCCATACAGTAACTCAAATGGCGAAAACCCGGTGGAAGATTGCGGGACCTCACGGATAGCGAACATTAAATAGGGCAATAACATGTCCCAATCTTTCCCCTCTTTGGAGACCACCTTTTTCAACATAGCCTTCAGAGTATTATTGAAACGTTCCACTAGACCATCGGTCTGGGGATGGTAAACTGACGTGCGAAGCTGCTTGATCTGAAGGAGTTTGCACAGTTCCTTCGTAATTTTGGACATAAAGGGAGTGCCCTCGGTCAGGATTTCTTTGGGTAACTCCACGCGACAGAACATAGCAAACAACTCCCGAGCAATAAGCTTCGCCGAGGTGTGACGCAGTGGAACGGCCTCTGGATAACGCGTCGCGTAATCCATCACTACCAGGATGTGCTGGTGACCACGGGCTGATTTTACAATGAGTCCAATCAGATCCATAGCAATTCGCTCAAAAGGCACCTCTATAATGGGTAAAGGTATCAGAGGACTACGGAAACGGTGCGTGGGTGCGATCAACTGACAAACGGGGCAGGACTCACAGAACCTCTTAATATCTGCTCCGACCCCTGGCCAGTAAAACCGCTGAAACATGCGTTCCCGCGTTTTCTCTTCACCTAGGTGCCCACTCATCAGGTGGTTATGAGCCAATTCCAAGGCCTGACGGCGGTACGGCTGAGTGACCACCAACTGTTCCACTATTTCCCCCCGGATTTTATCAACCCGATAGAGCAACTCTCGCTTTAGAGCCATGTAAGGAGTTTCCAGCTTGGCACCAGGCCGCTGGGGAACCCCATCAATTACCTGTACATTTCCACGTCCTGGAGCCAATGTGGGGTCATTATCTGGAGACACGTTCAACTCTGGGATTGCCTCAGGTGGCTCAACCTCTCCTGCCATTACCTCTAGGGGGAACCTAGCAGGGTTACACTCTTTCCCTATACTGGAGACCCCTACTGCAGGTATCCCTGAGTCGGGATCGTCCGGCTCAGGGCCTGGTTCTATCATACACCTCGGAGGGCTGGGTGGCCTCCCACATAATGTCCAGAACAGGGGCAAGTCTCTTCCCAAAATAACATCATATGGAAGACTTTTCATCACCCCCACTTCATGTTGAAACTCTCCACATGAGGTAGCAATAGTGACCCTTTCCATAGGGTATTCACGTAGGTCTCCATGTATACAAAGTACCCCTACGTTATGTCCCGTGGGGATTTCCCCGGAGACCAAGGAGGCATGTACAAGAGTCACTACACTTCCTGAGTCCAACAAAGCCTCTGCTGTATAGCCATTAACACGTACTGTGCAGAGATGGGGCTCCTCCCCCATAGTAACAGTGCTTACGGCACAAACAGTATGGGCATACATTGATTCCCGGCGGTCGTACCGGCAGTCCATGGGTTCTGATGTGAGTGGGCACTGTGCCAACATATGCCCCAGGTGATGACACCGCCAGCACATAACAGCAGAGGTGTCCCTGTTTCGGGTGTCCAACTTTGGGGAACCGGGACTCCGGCTGACCTTAGTCTGGGGTTTACTCTCTGCCAGAGCTGAAGACGGGGCAGCACCCGAGGAGGGACGGGAGTCTTTCACCAACTGTGAAGGGGGCGTATCCCTACGGAGTGCCCGCCGTGAGGCAGAGTCCCGGACCAACTCCTGGGTAGCTGTGTAGCGTTCCACCAAATTCACTAGTTGGTCTAGGGTACCGGGATCCCCCTGGCCCACCCACCGTTGAATGGGGGCTGGCAAAGTCCGCACAAATCATTCAATCACCACCCGCTCAATCATCTGTCCGGGGTTCAAGGTCTCTGGCTGGAGCCATTTTTTCACAAGGTCCAGTAAGACATGGGCCTGTGAGCGTGCAGGTTTTCCCTCCACAAAGGACCACTGATTCACTCGCTGGGCCCGGAGATAAGTGTTAACTCCCATTCGTGCAAGGATCTCACCTTTCAGTGTGCCGTAGTCCTTGGCATTCTCCGTACTGAGATCCAGGTAGGCTTTTTGGGGTTCACCTACCAAGAATGAGGCCACGACATCAGTCCAACGGTCGATAGACAATTTCTCTCGCTCAGCGGTCCTCTCAAACATGGAGAGAAAGGCTTCTGGGTCGTCCTCTGCACTCATCTTCGTAAGTGCCGCCCTTACTCTGTCCTGAGCCACAGGAGGGACTGGATGACCTGAAGTTACCGCTGGGAGTGCATCTCGCAGAGCCGCAAGCTGCTGAGTCAACAAGCTGTTTGTCTCCTGTTGCTGAGCTAACGCCCGCTGCAGCTGGGCATTGGTTTGTTGCTGCTGAGCATTAGCTTGTTGCTGCTGAACATTAGCCTGTTGCTGGTGAACATTAGCCTGTTGCTGTTGTGCACTGGTTTGTGCAAAAGCCTGCTGTAGTTGAGCACTAGACTGGGCCAGCTGCTTTACAAGATCCTCCATGGTGACTGCTGAGTTAAACTAACTTTGCAGGCTTGATCATAAACATGTGGAAACTGGGTTGTTGCCCCTAGCAACCAGGCTGCAATGCCTGCAAGCTTTGTGGACCCGCCGATCCACCGCAAACAGTCAGTAATAAAAAAAAATAAAAAAAAACACTTTTTTTTCTTCTTTTCCAGGGAAGTACATCTTAGGCCATTGCCCTTAGCAACCAGGCTGCCATGCCCGCATTCTCCACCATAATGTGAGGTAGCGGCGTTGCTTGGGAAAAAACGTGAGGCAGCAGCGTGGTCACGCAAACAGTCTATTTATTGTTGCAGCATAAATAGATCCAATTTCCAACAATCAAAGTCTCTTCCGGATCACAGCCGGTGCATATAGACAAATCCTTGGCATAAAAAGTCTTGTTACCTTAGGACCCCATTAACCGCAGCGGTCTTGTTAAGGTTCTCCTAGGCTCACACTCTTGGCCTGTGTTCACTCCACACAGAACCAGCTCAGCTCACACAGCATGTGGTAGCTTCATCAAGCCTGGCTCTCAACTGAGACACACCCCGATGTGCTCTGCCAGATTTAAACTAAAATGCTAGACATGAGGATTGCTACAAAACCTGGACTGGGAGGAGGGATCTGTCTCCCTGTTAACCTTTGTGCTATACTCCCCGTAATAGCTATAGCAAACTCAGAGGGTTTCCAGACACATTCTGGGGGACACATAGCGGATAGCGGTCTTCAAATATTACCCCTGTCACTGCCTCACAATATATATATATACATATATCTCTCTATATATCTCTCTCTCTCTCCATCTATATATCTATATATATCTCTATCTCTATAATATCTCTCTCTATATATACACACATTATATATATATATATATATATATATATATATATATATATATATATATATATATATATATATATATATATATATATATATATATATATATATATGTATGTATGTATGTATGTATGTATGTATGTATCTATATCAAGGAGTAAACTGCTGTTATATTGGAGGAGGCTGATTGAAGGTCTGGTCACATGCTCCGCCAACAGCAGCCATTTTATGGATTGGAGAACTGTGAAGTCTGAGGAAAGCTGCAGTAACAGGTGCAGGAGGCGGACCGGTCATACCTATAGAATAGTCAGTATTCCCAAAATCATATCCATAACACATTTGTTAAAATAAGGTTAATGTGACCAACACGGTTAACTCATTCTGCAGCCAGAAATAAGCAGTGTAATCAAGAGGCTATAGGAGGTAAACAGTGCAACATTTTTAATGGGGCCCATTGGAAAACTTTTTAGGCTACAGTATTGTTCACAGTGCATCTTTTCTAACTACAAAGATGCAGCGATTTTGGACCCAAAATACGCACAAAAAATGCACCCGCGGCAAAAAAAAAACGCATTGCGGTTTTGGCACGTTTTTACTGCATTTTGCCCAGTGCGTTTTTTCATTCAAATCAAATCTAAAATAATTGACATGCTGCATCTTCAAAAACGCAGCCAACATGCAGTAAGAAGAAAAAAAAAAGATGCACAATGTGGACTGCAAAATAGAAATCTCAGACTTGCTGGGGGAAGGAAATGCATGCATTTTGGTGCATCTTTGTGACCTCAAAAACGCACCAATAGATGCACTGTGTGAACATAGCCTTAGCCTCAATTGCATGCATTTAAAAAAAAATATAAAAATAAAATTATATATATACCAAAAAGTGGACAACCCCTTTAAGAAAAGTGTGATGTCCCTGGACTATCAGATCGTCACAGAGTATTGCACAAGCCACCCTCCCGTGCAGTATCCACCTCCCTCTTGGTTATGGGTCCCTAACCAAATGGTGTTGCCTACAGCAGCAAATCAAATCCTAGATACACCCTGCACCACACCCACCAGACACACCAGTGGACTGGACGGCTTGAGTGGAATAGAGTCGCCCACCTGGGGGGTCAGGGAGGGGAGGTGAGGAATGTAGTCAGTTAGTGTGTAGTAGGAGTGAAGTAGTGAGTAGTGGGGTGAGAGGAGCCCTCGAGCTGTGAGGAGCTCTGAGGAGGTCAGGAGCAGTGACTCCCATAAGGATACTGTCTAAGTTGAAGACAGTGGTCTGGGCCTAGAGGAGTCTGACCCCCGATCGCAGGGGATCGTGGCAAGGGGGTCTGATCTGTCGAGCAGGATAGCCGGCAGCCTTGCACCATCACCAGTCCGGGACCGAGGCACGACAGGGTACGTGGACCATAGGTCAGGAAGTAGCTGCATGCAACCAGATAATTTACCAGTGGAGAACGGAGCCTTCAAGATTCCTTCCCAACCGCCCCAAAACCGGGGCACTAGCGCAACGAGCGGGATAGGACTTTCCACCCAAAACGGTCCAGAAAATCCCAAGCGTGAGCCCTGAGAGCAAGCTCCCACACTTAGCCACAGTGGGGAGCGGGACCCGGCAAGTTTCACACTAACGGGACCACCAGAGAAGTAAACTTAGTGCCAGGAGACAGGTCACGGATCACCAGGCAGCACCATTGGGGACGGGACCCGAACTAGCTCCCCTCAGCAGCAGCGGTGTCCAGAGATTTGGTTTACCCGGTTGTCGGTGTCTGCTTAATGGACTGATTGAGTACCAGAGTGATCCCTGTATCCCATGACCTTATCCTCTCACCGAGTCCCGGGGCATTCCCCCTACCCGTGGAGGGTCACAATACCTAGCTGCCCCCAGTCAACACCCTGGGTACTCCCCAACGGCAGCAGCGGTATTCACCCCAGTTACCGCGCACCACAGGTGGCGTCACAAACTCTATAATCCCTTGTAAATACCCCCTTCATTTGAGCGGCTGCACGACCCCCGGGTCCAGAGACCCTCGAGCCACTGAGAACCCGGATCAGAGCAGCTCGGCTGCTTCCATTGGGGCGGCACACAAGCCCAAATCAGTGTCAAGTATAGAAAAAGAAACTATATAAAAATGAAATCACATTACAACCAGGGATTTACAAGGTTTAAAGGCAATAGCTCATAAATAATACAATTCTGCTGCTGGAATCTCTGGGACTCCCAACAGCTAGACCCCCAATTGATATAAGCAAGTGGCACTGCAGATAAAATGGTTAAGGCTCATTTTCTACCATACTCGCTGCACAGAGTCTCATTTATCAAGTTTCCCGCCAAAAAAATTTGCCCCAGTTTGGTTTGCAACCAAAGCTCATTTTATTTCTTAAACTGTTCAAGGTAAAGTGAAAACTGCTCAATAATTGGTTGCTGTTGGCAACAAAGATAGTTGTAGCCAGTTTTTCAGTTTTTATAAATCTACCTTATAGTTGGAAATGTTTCACAAAGTGCCAATACACAGCGCGTGGTTCAGTTTTACTTGTTAATTGCATGCCGTTTTGCCAAAAGTAACACAAAAATTGCAAAGTTTGTAAAGTAAGATTTGGGCCATCTTAGTAATCATTAGAAAGTGATGTTGCAGATATGTGCTGTGTAGACCAATTGTTACCAGGAGTTGAGAGAGCTCACTCGAAATACCTAAAGTGAGCCTACAGGATACTATTTGGCATAAGTGGGAAATAAAACATCAAAGGCACCTGAGTAAACTAGGCACATCATGGCAGATAGCAAGAGCAGCAGAAGTGATTAGGAAGGGGTATAGTTACCTGGAGTGGGCTATAATCTGTGCATGACACAATATCTCAACGAGAAGCCCAACACAATATCGGGTAGAATAGTTCCATAAAGTACACATTTAATAAGTGATTCTAACTCTGCCTTCCAGGCTAAGTTCACACGGACATATGAATTTTTTTTCCAAAAGGCGAGTGACATTACTGCTTTTGCTATCGCCAATCAAGCAATGGAAGAAGTTACATGAACAAGCCTTGCCTAACTGGGGAAAAAAAAAATATCCACCAAAAGCATCCTCTACAGTATTGTCATCTGCAGGGCTGGTGGACTATAGAAAAATGTATTGTATTCAAAACCTGACCAAGGAAGTGATGGGAGTAGCGTAATAATTTAATTCTATTGTAAAGCGCCATGGAATAAATGGCACTATAATAATGAATAATAATTCTATGACCATGTAAAATCTCCAAAACTGCAATCCCATGTTTGGATAAAAACTCGTCTGTGTCACTTAAATTTTCACACACAGAATTTTTACCACCATTGCCAGATGAATTAGACTTGTTTCACAACAGCTATAGTGCCACAGGGTCAGGACCCTTGCATTAACCTAAAACGATTGCCTTTACCATCAACACAAGTGTAGTGTGCATTTTCAAAGTTAAATATTTTTATCAATGTTAATCCATAAACAAAATGGACACACAGCTCCAATGGTGAAGTTATACATTGAGAAAGGATTGTCTGAATAGAATATGTACAGAATGATAGTAGATTGTTAAAAAGGTTTTGCCAATCATGCCATAAAAGTGTGATCAGCTGTTTAATTACTAAGACGCCCAATGACACACAGAACAAGTAGTCCTCAGGAGTGTCCTCAGTAAAGATCAGGCTACACATTAATGTACAAACTTTTCTACCCATGGGGCCTCATGCTTTATCAAGAACTCTAGCATATTAAAGAATACATTGCAGATTTTGCGATGTCTAATGAATATCTGTTTTAGTTTGTGTGTTACTTATGGCACGTCAGTGGTATAATGTAGTACAGTCTACTCACACTGCAATTTAGTGACTTCCACTAGGGTTCAGGTCAAGTCTGGGTCCCAAATTTAACTTTTTCAAAAGTTTGGCTGCACCAATCTCATCTCTACTCAGCACGCATTGTTGAGACAGGCAATGTAGCTTTTCTAAACTTTGTAGCTAACCCCTATATGGATTTACCTACTATAACTGCTCTTCAGGTCCATTAAATAAAGGAGAAATTATATCTTCAGCAGTACATAATGCATGAGGGAGACATATAGGAGCAAAGGAAGTGGAAGTTGGTGTGGAAAAAAAGATCTCCAAAAACTGCTAGGAGAGATTTGATTGGCCTTGACACCCACAGCAGCTACTACTGTTGTTCTATACCTTACAAGATTTAGTCATTAAAAGGGTTTTTAGAATAAAAACATATGGACAGAGGGAGGAAATAGTTAATAACCCCAAAAACAACAAATAATTACAAGTTACATCCCGGTCGCTGGAGCACTACCACTCTGGTACTCCCTACTAATCTTTGACATGTGTAGTCAGTGCACAAAGAATAATGTCCTGCAGCCAAGTTCAAAGACCAGTAGAGTGCACTAGAGCAGCGTTGCTGGAGAAGATAGAACTGGAAAACCCTTCTAATGTAAAATAATGTGATAACTGGAACTTTTCTTTTACAAACCATCCCCAGAAGAAAGGGCAAAAAAAAAAAGAAAGAAGTACAGAAGAAATGAACACAGGGATAACATTTTGCAAAGATCTTTCACCTGGCTTTAATTCTGATTAACCGATCTTACAAAGTGACAGAATCTGCTTTCTTATGACTTATGTGGTAATAATGTACAGTTGAAATCTAGATATCAGTTTATTCTTTTCTTCACAGCATATTCTATTCAAATGTACATAATTTGTCACAAAGACAGTGGCTGGTATTTGTCAATGTATTAATCCTATCCGGCCGAAGACTTTACTCCTAGGGAACTCTGGCACGTTGTGTTTTTTTTTTTTTTTTTACAGTGAAATTCATTACACTTCTCATTTATGAGCACTGATTTAGCCCTTTGCCCGGAATGGATTACTGCAATGACAACAAATTTCCAACACTGACCATAATCTATCTATGCGATAGCAATTCTAAATGAAATTACAAGATGACTGATGAATCGCACATAATTTACAGGTTTTAATTTTTTGTAATATGATGGTAACAGGCACTGAAAAAAAACATTTTCTTGGCAAGATATTTAAACAGAAATTGAGATTAGGAAGCTTAGGAAAGCAATTGACATTGTCTTTTTAAGTAAGAAACCGACTTTGCAACATGTACTATTTCAGTTTCTCTAGCACCAGTAATTTTCCCATCCAATTATTTTTTAATATGATGAGAGGCTGTTATCTTAGAAACTATAACGAATATGAAAAATAAATTATACTTCAAATTTTTTATGTAAAAAGACAATTCACAAATTCATTGTGAATGTACAGAAATTCAAGAAGTCACTTAAAAATTAAAATCACGTCTTGGATATATTTAACGGTTTGGTGTTTGTAAAATATATATATTTATATGAGTAGGCTTTTACACTAGAAGTGGCTTTGCACTTAACACAATTTTCACAGATTCTGGATTACAAAGAAAATTAAAGAATTAAAAATTGTCTTTCTTAATGAGGCAGTCTTTTGCTTTAATTTGTAGTTAAGTGGAAGATAATAAAGATCAATATATACAGTACATTAGCTGTAAAATGGAAAGAGGAGTCAGAAATAAGAATAGCACAGGACAAAATAAATCGGATTTTATTTATACTCTCGTGATGAATTTGTCTTTCCTTTTTTTTTTTTTTTTACTATTTAGCCTAAATCAGCCAACCTGGAGCAGAAAAATTCTTATGGACTTTTACATTGAACTCTCAGATGTACAAGACTACAAATAAAGAAATCAAAAACGCAAAATATTCCATAGTGTTGAATTTAACAAAACGTGTTGGATATAAGACAGTACACATTTGGTTTACAGTTTTACAGATTTCAAAATGGAGTGCTATTCTCCTTTGTCACCAACATGCTCAAATAAGAAGTAATGTCAAGGATCTAATCTACAGGAAGATTGCTGTATCTACAAAAGGAGTATTAGAATGGGTTTTCTTCCAGAAAATTAAAATTGTACTTTTGAAAGAAATAAACAAAAGAAAAAAAATACCCCTAAGAAATGAGTGAAATATTAGAAAGTGTAAAACCGATCTTTTGGAAATTCAGAAGACACCAATTGCCTCTACAGTGAAGTCTTATTTACCAAAGTAATGATTACTTAGGTTAGGTGTCAGATGACGAGAATGTGACTTGAAAAATTGATAAGTTAGGAGAATTTTCTAGTGACTTTAATGTACTGTACATTTTGTGCTTTAGGAATTAAAACTGTGCCAATGGAAACAAGAAGTACCGAGATCGGGAAAACTTAACCCATCATTAACTTCCCAAAGAGCACATGTGTTGTGCAACCGGTAAGAGAAATTATCGGTACAATCATCCACCGTGCCACAAGTATTATAAAATTCATTTCTCAGATACAATAAATGAATGACCCAAAAGCATATCATTGAACACATAAACGGAAATATATTTAAAAATAAAATATTGGTCACGCTAATCTTTGATTCCACTCTGCTAATAAATTTACAGGCCATGATTTTCTTTTTAGAGAATATGGAATTATTGGTTTGATATCGGTCCCCAAAACCATGTTACATAAATCATAATTTTGTGCATTTTGAACAATTACAATGCATAAAAACAAAATCATCTTCTCTTCTTTCGTCATTTAAAACACTAATACTCTTCTTGACAACATAGATTTGAAATGGAAAAAAAAAAAAAAAATGGGGAAAAAAAAAACAAAACAAAAAAAAATATAGAAAAGTCAGTTGTTACCTTCCCCTGTTTACAACAAATTAAATTGAGACGATTTCAAACACATTACACTACATGATTAATAATAAAAATCATGTTTTTTTTTAGTTTTTTTTTTATAAAGTTGCCCAAAATGCAAGGGATGTGCATAGGTTTACAACTTGGTTATAATAATTTAAGTAATTCCCTAGGGTACGAATTCCCATGAACGGAATGTATGTTTCTGTAAATTACAGATTTGTTCAACACAGATACACCAACAGTATAAACGCTTGCGACTGTCGACATGCATTAAGACCCACTTTCAAATTTCTATATTGTTTATAGGTTTTTTTTTTCAAAGAGACAGTATCAAATAAAACTATATTATGCAGTAAATACTTTAAATGAAAAAGGCCATTAAATAGGTGGTATCTCCTCTTCCAATAGATGAAGGCTATTTGTGTAAATAAATTAAATAGTGCCTTTGCTATTGAATGAATGACATAAGACTCTAAAAAGAATGTAGTGTTCCACCCTTGCTAAAGATAACCAAATTCCCCCATTATTAAAATAGATTATAGAAAGCAGCATATCACTTGTGCAGTTTTCAGAGGCCTTTAAAACAAAAAGCTATGGTTTCCAAAAATATAACATTCAAAAGGACTGAATAATGCATACAGTTTAAAAAGGTATATTTTAATACAATCTAGGAGAAAGAAAAAGTTTAAAAAACAGATAAGTTTAAAAAACAGATACTGTCTCTTTAAAGTAGCACTGAAAGTTTGCTTTGTTTTCCTTCCCACCTATTAGGACATGACAATAATTATAAATTTAGATCACACTACATTTAGGTAGTCTCTAGGGGCCAAGACCAGTTGACAGAACGCCAACAGAGAGGATTCTCCAAGTACTGCACGAGGTGATTTTGAAGTAATAAAACACCAACAGTTCCCTTGAAAATGGTCTAATAGACCCAGGATACAGGAACCCATTGTGATGCCGTGCACACAAGCTCAATGGCTTCCTCCAGATGTCTAATAGTTTCATCAATCTCATTGTTGATAATTGTTAGATCGAAGTAGTGTGCATATGTTCTCTGCAGAATTTCTGACTCCTTTTGCAGCCGTTGAAGGGATTCATCCTAAAAAGATTGAAAAAAAGAAAAATCTGTTACATACAATGTACAACTGTTATGTGCGTTAAATATGAATCAAGCGATTCTGAGATTGCAAGGCTCAGCTAATCCATAGTTCATCATTTGTCACGATCAAGTAAAATGAGCATATCTGCTACAGACAAGAGCATGAACAAGCACAAGTTGAAGCTAGATGGGAGCTACAAAATCACAGGATCAGAGTCACACAAACAGTTGGGTTTCACATAAAGGTAATGTGCACACCTAACATGGCAACATTTTGTAGCACGTTGTCAGCAAACTGTTCTACCTACCAGGACTCAAATACTACATGCATCTAAGGATCGTTACAAGAGCACACAAAATACCCATGATAAATATATAACCTCATTCTTAATTTCATTGAAAACCACATTTGGGTGTAATAGTTTTTAATGAGTCGTTTTTTTTTTATAGGTTTGCTTTTTTTATGTTCACCATTGTAGATTGAAAAGTTGGAAACCCCAATCTCTAACAAAAACAAAAAAAAGTTGCAAAGTTTGCTAGAAACTTAGCTGAGTCACCCCCTGGAGTGATTTTATGTATACTATATACTTTAGAGCAAATTTCATGCCATTTTACAAAATGTGTGACCTTTTGCTCTAAAAAGGTAGCAAAACAGGTAAAAAACAAAACTCTACCATTTTTCACTTTTCACAAAATGGTCATAATGTTGTTTGTTACACATATAGGCTGTGCACATAGCCACAGTATACATCAGCAGCAGTGAGTAGTTAGAGTTCGATGGGCCCAGATGCAAAATTTAGAACTGGTGCAACCTTCCCTCGCCCGCATATTGGTAAGCTGTAAGAGCCCTTGTAGCATTCTAAATCCTTTAAAGACATACGAGTTGATCTCCTCCCATTAGGTGGTAATGTACTCCATTCTGTTCTAATGTACCCCATCCTGGTATATATTCCCCCATCCTTTTATATATGCCCCTCATTCTGGTAAATTATCCCCATCCTGGTAAATGCCACCCATCATCATTATTTATATGCCCCCCCATCCTGGTATATTTTCATCCTAGGCCCCCATCCTGGTATATATGTCCCCCATCCTGAAAAATATGCTCTCCATCCTGGTAAATATGTAACCCATTCTAGGCCCCATCCTGATACACATGTCTCCATCCTGGGAAATATGTCCCCTTCCTGGTATATCTCCCCACCCTAAGCCTCATCCTGGTATACATGTCTCAATTCTGTCTCTAACGCAAGAAGAAAACAAAAAAACATTCTACTCACCTTCCCCAGCTCGCACATTGCACAGCTTGCTCCTCTGTAGCAAGCACCACCCAGTGGCTGGCAGCTAACATTGGTGTCCATGCTATAGTGACGCATGACGTCATGGTCATGCACCCCTACTCACGGTATCACTGCCATCAGCTGCCGGCCACTGTTTTGTCAATAGCTTGTATTGCAGGGCAGGGCCCCAATGAGTCACTATACCACAATGCATATCAACTGGATGGATGTCCTCAGAAACACATGACTCCCCACCCCCGGTTGCGACCACTATCGTTACTCAAATGGTCAAGAGCTTTTTTGGACATATACTGCAATGGTGCTATAGGGGACCATTCACTAGAGGACAAAAAGTGTGTTTTTTTGGCTTTGTACGGTAATCTTAGCTGTATTGCAAAGTGCAGTAGGCTCTGCAATACAGTGAGCTGAAGCAAAGAAACAAAACATACATCATGCAGTATATGTCTTGTAATAATGGGTCCTGTGATTCACTCTGGCTGTGTTGCGTGATTGTGACTAAAAGGTTAGATCCAGACTGTTTGTCCATTCAAGAATAATAAGTGGGTGACCACAGTTTATATTTTAGGAAGGGTTTTTGTTTTTTTTTCCCAGTGGAAAAATGAAAGGGCAGACTTTTCCTCTGTGTTGTATATTATGCTAAAAACACATGCGGCTAAAAGACTATTTCCATAAAATAACATTAGAAAGCTGTGGCTGTTAATATAGAATAGATCTCCCTTGGCAGCCATAGTAGCATCCATTGTACTGTGAAGGACTTATTTGCACTACAGCTTTCTGTTTTGGTTGGACTGACACAGATTTATACATACATGCGCATTTGTGGGGTCATGCACTGTTAAAAGAGGTGGTTTGGCTCGCAATCCACATTAATGTCTTCCCAAAGGTGTTAGAAGCTTTTTAGGTCAGGAGTTTGTACAAGACACACTAGTGCATCATGACCAAACTTGGAAGCATGTCTAAGGACGTTGCTTTTGTGCACAGGTGCTCAGTCATGTGGGCACACAAAAGGGCCTACCAGAAAATGTTGCTATAAAGTCTAAAGCATACAACAGTCTAAAATGTGTTTGCATGCTATGGAATTAAAACATTTTTCCATTTGAAATTTTAGGTCTAACCCAAACCCTAAAATAAAGCAACATACAATCATTCTCTTTCATCAAACCTTACAGGGAACACATTCCAGCAGGTAGCATTCCTCATTTGTCCATCAGACTGCTGGAGGGAATAAACACTTTTCCACTGTTTAATGGTCTAGTATAGAGCTGGGTAAAGGACAGGCCACAACAGGCCCTCTGGCTGTTCCAGTTCGATAGCCGAAAATTCGAAATCAGTGGACTTCGGGCCACACCGAGCCTTCCCTCAACGCAACTCGCTTTCTGATGTCACTGCTATCTGCATCCACATTTGTGCCTTTATTTCTTTTCTTGTATAGTCCTTCCAGTCTTCAATTGGCATTAACGTCAATCTCAATCCTGCAAGGGTACCAAGTTCTTTACCCAATAACCAACTGAAATGTATAACGAAAGGCTGACTACCCCTGCATATTTACCCAAATTTCCACCCACAGCTACCTACGCCTTTTGAAATGTATTTCATGGATGTAATACAGTACAACTACTTTCTTCCTCCTGGTAAATTATATATATTGGATATAGCTTGTGTGTTCTAATCAAGCAATACTTTAAAAGCAGCAATAGACATGGTATAGAAGCATCTACCAAAATCTACACAGCTAGCATTGCGGGGTTTTGCAGTTTAAAGTCCTCTCCGGTACTTACAGGTAATTTTCTGCACCATCTTGGAAGCTTAGCAAAATTTGGAAGTTTGTGATTAAAAGAAAAAACAAGTTTATGACAACAACAAAAAAAAAAATAAAAATAAAATGGATAATTGAAAAACAATAGAAAACAGAACAATGAGAGGAAAACTAAAAAAAAATTGTCAACAAGCGATCAATGTTTTTTAGGTGGCCATGGGTTGAAAATAGACTTTTTAATAAAGTTGTAAAAAAACCCAAATGCTAATACCTTAAAAATGATATGTTTAGCAGCTATTACTTTGGTTAATCAAGTTTTATTTGTTCTTCAACAAATAGAAAGAATCAGACATCACAGCAGCTGTTTACGGGTTATCACCATACTGGCACATTTTCCTACCAGCATTATTATACCAAAACTAAGGCATTATACCATAGTAATTTAACAAATGTCACTGTGCATAAAATGATGAAATCTGGAATATACGTATCGAACTCCATGAATTCCAAAATAGATATATTTATGTTGCACAGGTTCATTATGGTGGTTCAAATGGATCGGGTGAAGTGTTACTTTATTTTGATTATTTTTCCATGAGGAAGAGGGAGTATAGAGGAGGATAATGTTAGAGTTAATCACTTCTTTTACTTATTCCCCAATGGGTGCAGACATTTTTTTTAATATACTTATCACTTATAAATAGGGAGGTCATTTCCTTCTGGAAGTAAACTATCTAAAGGACAACAAACTCATCCACTCAGCACCTCTCCAGTCTCATGTGACAAATTCTTGGAACATCCATAACAAGTTTGCTTCTGCATTTGAATCCCCCGGCTTCACAAAGTTCCGTTTTTCTTTCTGAGAGTAGTATTACCCACTTTTTGTTTTAATAGGAAATATACTTGGATTGCACGCAATAATCACTCAGCCGCTACATTGCCACCTCATCATACAAAACACACATATATTATTAAAATTCAGACATTACCAGGGAGAAATGTATATGGTTAATGCCGACAGGAAGTGGTTAAATGAACATTAACAAATGTAATGAAATCCTAGATAGTCCTCCGTTAATTTCCTTTCCTCAAATTATGACCAGAATCGAGACACATAAAAAGAAATCTCAGTATTTCCCAGGATCTCAGCCATGTCCCTCCATCTAGCTGTAAAAACTAGCTTTACCGGAAGCCTCTCATCATGGCCACATCTTCAGGAGGGCACAACATTTTTAATCCCTGACTGTTCATCTGATCCCAAGCAAAAAAATAAAATAAACTTTAAAAATCATCAGGAGATTAAAGGAGTTTTCCACTACTAATGTGACCCCCTTTCATTTGTCCTAACTACTGTATTCCTAACACTTTATTAATATACTTCTGCTACCTACGCTTCTACTGTAAGTTTATCCCTCTGCAGTGCATATATTCCTATGTTGATGTTGTGGCTCTAATCCTTGTGATCTGGGGACTGGAATCGAACAAACTGAGAAGGGCAAGTCACTGGTGGGGGTGGTGCTGCCTTTCTGTGACTGACAGGGCATGCCAGCCAAGATCACACTTCATTCTCCTCTCAGCCTGCTTATAGTGCAGTGCTTTCATGTGACAAGCACTGTGATGTGCAGGTCACGCAATATGACATACTATCTAATGATCGGCATATCACTGAGTTTATCACATGAAAGCATCACACTGTAAAGCAGGCTGAGAGGAGAGAAATATGATCTGGACATGCGTGCCAGGACTACTGTCAGTTACATAGAGGCAGGCCCACCAGTGACGTGCCCCACTCAGTTTGTCTGATTCCAGTCTATAGGCCGGAAAGAACAAAGCTAAAACATCAGCATAGGAATTTACGCGCCACAGAGAGATCAACTTACAGGAGCAGGGAAGGTAGCATAAGTATACTAGGAGAGTGTTAGTTAGGAATAGTTAGGACAAATGAAAGTGAGAACTCTCTTTAAACCATGTTCCCTGAGAAATTTCTACAGGAGAATTAAAGTAGTGTAGACTGAAAAAACAGAGTTGATAAGTTTATCTCCTCTTATAAACAAAATTTCCCAAAGTACACTGGATGTATGCGGTTACATCCCATATAGGAGATTGATAAAAGTAAACTTCATAACTGTCTGGATCATTTATAGTCTATAAAACTATTTCACTTGAAAGGCAAAAAAGTAATCCTGGCACATACGTTGTATAAACTGCAAAAACGGAACGGAATATGAGCAAACCAATCTTGCTAGCCCATTTCGATGTAAGAAGATAATCTACAATTCTTCGCTACTCAGGACAGGATGAATGCTACTAGCATCCTAGCGAATAACACTTACCTCATTGATACTTGGGGTAATAGTAGGTGCAGCAATGAAGACCACAAAAGGAGCAAATTCTGCTGTTCTCAGGACTTTCAGAGCCTACAAATATGAAGACAATTTTAATATTTACAGAACAAAACGTAAGCGTTCTTCTCACTGCAATATAAGTGTCCCAAAGAATGAAAACCTTCTGGAAATCTGACAGTAGAAAAATAAATACCCAAACAAGTACCAAAATTAACATTCTTCCATAGGCGAGATTCTAAACTAAATTATATTATAACTATATTATATTTTTTTTTATTATATACAAAAAACCTCAGTCAATAAAGGAATTCTATTGGCGGAAACCATGAATTAGCATATGTATTTATTCAAACTAGTCACTTTTTCTCTTGCAGGACCTGTGCGAGGTCATAACCATGTGACCAGAAGGGGCGGAGCCTCAGCCAACAAAGCAGATACCACGAAGCAACATTTTTCTGTTGGCTGAGGCCCCGCTCCTTCTGGTCACATGGGTATGACCTCGCACACGTCCTGCAAGGGAAAAAGTGAATTGTGTGTATAAAATAATTATGCTAATTCTAACAGGGGGATAACTATGAATACCCCCCAGAAATTATCTGATCCTCAGCTGCTGTCACTCAAGAAGTTGCCAATTTTATAAACTTTATTTTCTCGAATTTCAAAACCTATACATTCAAGCTGACCACTACAGGTATGTAGAGAATCAGCCTGATAGTGCCAATATAGCAATGGCTTTAGGTTATATAGGAAAATCCTGGTGATTGGTTCCCTTTAACCCTTTCATCCCCAGAGCGGTTTCCGTTTTTGCGTTTATGTTTTTTGCTCCCCTTCTTCCGAGAGCCGTCACTTTTTTATTTTTTGGTCAATCTTGCCATATAAGGGCTTGTTTTTTGTGGGACGAGTTGTACTTTTAAATGAAACCATAAGTTTTACCATATAGTGTACTGGAAAACAGCAAAAAAATTCCAAGTGTGGAAAAACTGCAAAAAAAGTGTGATCACACAATAGTTTTTGGGATATTCTATTCACCGTGTTCCCTATATGATAAAACTGATGTGTCATTGTGAACTTATGATTAAGGACTCTTTGCTTTTAATATGAAAGTCCGAAACGCGTAAAGTTTCCATGGGATAACTCCCTCCTTTTGTTTACACGGATGGAACCTTTTTAATATTTGCCAATAAAGCTTCGACATTTTATTCAGAGGTATTTTGTGCTGGATCCTTTCCTCCTTTTGCCTTCATATATTTACCGGATGGGACTTACCGGTGGATCCCAGGCACCCGCAGGGACTGGCAGCCCGAGGAACAGGTGAGCTGAGGATACCCTCTTCTCTACTATTGTGTCATTGTGATGCCTGAGGTCGGTGTGAGTTTGTAGACACCAAACATGTATAGGTTTACTTGTATCTAAGGGGTTAAAAAAAAATTCACAAGCTTGTCCAATACAAGTGGCGTACGTTTTGCGCCATTTTCCGAAACCCGTAACGTTCTCATATTTTTGGTATCTATGGCTCAGTGATGGCTTATTTTTTGCGTCTCGAGCTGACATTTAATGGTACCATTTTTGAGCATATGCTACATTTTGATCGCCTGTTATTGCATTTTGCGTAAAACTTGCGGCAACCAAAAAACGTAATTTTGGAGTTTGGAATTTTTAATTCCAATCAGGTTAACTGATTTTATATTTTGATAAATCGGGCATTTCTCAATGCGGCGATACCAAATGTGTATAAGTTTTATTTTTTTAACCCTTTAATTTTCAATGGGGTGAAAGGGGGGGTGATTTGAACTTAGATTTTTTTTTAAACTTTTTTTTTATTTTACTAGTCCCCCCTAGGGGGCTATATGGATCAACAATGCGATCGCTCTGCACTATCTGCTGATCACAGCTACACAGCTGTAAACAGCAGATATGATCACTTTCTGATTCACTTGGCTCCGGGCCGCGTGAAACCGAAAGTGATTCATAACAGCTAGAGGCGTCATCACATGACCCTGTGCTACCATGGCAACCACCGAAAGTCACGTGATCACACACATGACTTCCGGTGGGGGCAGCGGTAAGTGAAAATAATGGCCGCGCGCATATACATCTCGCTGCCAGACTTTGGCAGCGAGATGTAAGGGGTTAAATGTTCCGGGTGGAATGCGATTCCACTCGGAAGATGCAGGCACACGTCAGCTGTTGAAAACAGCTGATATGTGCGCGGATCGCCACGACCTGCCCACGGCACAAGGCGGGGATTAACCTGACACGCTCCATGACGGATAGATCCGTCCTTGGTTGTGAAGGGGTTAAACCACAGAATTATAAATTTAATTTAATGAAAAGACCAATGCATTTAAAACTTTTGTACTTTGCACAAAATCTGTGGGAAAAAAAACACACTTGTGCAGTTACCTGAGGTTCAACATCAAGTATTGCAATAAGTCCCTGTTCGTGGATCTTTCGTATTGTTTCCAGTTTTGTCCCATACATAGCATCCTCATGGCTGCCATATTCCAGATATTCATTGTTGGAGATATCCTGCATCATTTGGTCGTGAGATACAAAGAAGTAATTTTTTCCATTTTCTTCATCTTTCTTTGGAGGTCTGGTTGTGTCTGAAAAGTTGAGCACAAAATAAAGTAAGGAACGCTTTGCATTTTCTAAAACCTGAAGACCTTAACAAGGAGTCCGTATACAAAAGACTAAGCCCTGCCCAGGCATAATCCTGCAGGATAACCTACATACAATAAATTCTTTTTGCATAATATACGTACTAGAACAAACCTTCAATATAGTAGTAAAAATGCTGAACAATTGTACGGCTGTGTCACTCCATTAACCGACTGAACTTACGTGGGATAGGGTAAGCAAATCTGTCAGGATGTTTAGTAATTAATGTGTTCTTTATGTGTCGTCTGCCAACACCATGAGCACCTATTAGAAAAAAAACAACATTTTTTTTATTATTATAGTTATACAGCATAAAGTATAATATATAAAAAGTAAATACACACAACCATATCAGTTACCTAGGAGGACTAGTGTTTTCCTTTTGAAAGCTGGTAGTTTTACCACCTCTTCGTAAGTAACCAGATCTAGTTGGTCAAAGACTACGTGTAAAAGAATAGAAGAAAAACATTGATTAATAATGTCTCATGAGCATTATGATTTTTTTTTTTTTTTAAGATTGGAGACCGTAATATTTCTCCAGTCCTCAAATCCCTTGAAAGGGTGTTTAACTTGTTTAAGATTTTCTCCTGCCGGCAATGTACTATACAGGAAAATAAGAAATGTAACAGAAGAATTAAAAATGGAAACTAATGTCATTGCTTCCATGTAAACCGTGGTTTATGCCAACCTGATTAATGGCAGCATTTTATTAATTCTAATTTGGCAGTTTTGTATACTAGTGTGTTACAGATCTTGTTAGACAGTAATTTTCCTTCCTTTTTTTAGGCATAGACTAATTAACCCTGCTGTACTGTTCGGGTCAATATGACCCGAAATGATTTTTGAGACCCTGCAGATTTTTTTTAATGAGGATTTGAAACTAGTGGTTCCTTGACTTCTCATTTGTGGCGCTCTACATTTTTTTTTTGTTTTTGTTTTTTTTTTTTGTTTACTTTTTGCTACACGCTGATTGTTACACTT
The DNA here is from genome assembly GCF_048569485.1 of Anomaloglossus baeobatrachus. Classification (NCBI taxonomy): domain Eukaryota; kingdom Metazoa; phylum Chordata; class Amphibia; order Anura; family Aromobatidae; genus Anomaloglossus; species Anomaloglossus baeobatrachus. Next base: position 183,497,256 of record NC_134354.1, read on the forward strand.
GTACTGTTCGGGTCAATATCACCCGATAGCATTTTATACTGTTCTACAGGTCTATGATTATTTCTGACTGCAAAAGTTATGTTTTTTATGTGTACTTCATCTCAAAATGGTGTATACAGGAAAAACCCCTGATGAAAGACCTGAAAAAAATCAGGGTATGCGTGTTGTTCTATATTTGACTCATGGACTAAAAGGACAAAATGTCACATGTGACAACTTTTTTACATCCTATCAACTAGGCCAGATGTTGAAGAAAAAAAAACAACTTACCATGCTGGGTACTATGAGGAAAAACAAACCTGATCTACCGCAAGGTATCCTTAGCAAGAGAGAGGTGTACAGTTCTACTTTTTATTTTTCTGGAAATACAACTGTTGTTTCTTATGTTCCAAAAAAACCAAACAGGTAATTCTAATGAGCACAATGCACCATGACAATGCCGTAAGTGATAGAGAAGACAGAAAGCCTGACATTATTTTGGATTATAATGCCACAAAGGGAGCAGTTGATACTTTAAACCAAGCAATATCAACATATACATGCAAACGCAAAACCAATCGGTGGCCAATGATTTTATTTTATAACATACTGGACGTTTCTGCATACAATGCATTTGTCTTATGGAGAGAAATCGACCCAGATTGGAACCGGAATAAGCTGCATAAAAGAAGATTATTTCATGAGGAATTGGGAAAATCCCTGGTGAGGCCATATATTGAGAGCAGAAAAGTGACCCCCAGAAGTGATGGAGCAACAGCCATTGTAAAAAGTGTCCAGCATGCTCAAGAAAGAGACTCCACATCCACGGCCTCCACCAGCACAGCTACCAGCAAAAAAAGGAAGAGATGTAGCTTCTGTCCATCTTCCTGCGACAATAAGACTAATCTGACATGTGCTGGATGTTGAAAATATCTGTGTAAAGGATGGGTCTTATTATTGTGTTCAGTGTAAAAACGCATGAACATGTTCAGTTTATTCTTTTTTCTTTCTAAAAAGGTTGAAGTTTTTATGATTTTTCATTTGTTGATTTATAAAATTTGTTTTCAAAAAGTTAAATTTCATGTTTTAGTAATAGTAATGTAAAGCTTCTTTATTATTTGTGTGCAGAATGTCAACAATCGAAGATAATTGCAAAAAGCCTGTGTAACCTTTTTATGAAAAAAAAATAATAATTAAGTTTGAATTTAAATTTTTCATTTGTTTATGATCAACCATGTTCACATACAGTATTTCAATGAAAAAAGTATTCAAATAAAACAATTAGAGTAGCTAAAAATCAAGAATTAATAGGTCGGGTCATATTGACCCGGGAACAGTACAAGTGTATAGCAAATGCGAACAGAACAGCAGGGTTAAAAATAATTAACTATGGAATGCACTCTCTCTATCAGCCTCATGGATCCTTGGTTCTGCGCTGGCCCCTGAAGCGGTGTCTGCCCCATTCACAAGTCACAGTACTGTTGCAGCGGTCCGGTGACTAGAAGGGTGCGCCCTCGGAGAAACAGCCGATTACACCCTTTACTTCTCAGGTCACCAGTAGAGCCAAATAAAGACCACACAGGTGCTGTTATTTCTCACAGGGCAGACAACTTCCAAAGCCAGAACAGACATCCAGCTATCACCGAACGCAGGCACAGTATAATATACATTAATCTAGTATTATTTTATTTTGAATTACATTTTTTAAAAAGGAGGCAACAATCAGAACGCGAGTTCCCCCTTAAGCTTATTAGCTTGGGGCATTGGAATAAAATGTATCCATTTTAACTACCAACACATTTCATAGGGCTGAAAACAAAGACGTTTAGAGATTAAACTAAAATTTTGCCCTCTTTATGAGCCATTTTTTTTTACATCTCAGAACGCCACAGCAGTGAAAACAGCAGATTATTCTGGTTGTCAAAGTTTACATCCAAAGACAAGTATAACAAATAGCAAATATTCCTGTACAGCATAACCCCGCATAGAAAAGATTTTTCTGATTTTTCTGTGCCTTAGGGTACCTTCACACTTTAGCGATGCAGCAGCGATCCGACCAGCGATCTGACCTGGTCAGGATCGCTGCTGCATCGCTACATGGTCGCTGGTGAGCTGTCAAACAGGCAGATCCACCAGCGACCAGTGACCAGCCCCTAGCCAGCAGCGACGTGCAAGCGACGCTGCGCTTGCACGGAGCCGGCGTCTGGAAGCTGCGGACACTGGTACCTAAAAGGTAAACATCGGGTATGGTTACCCGATGTTTACATTAGTTACCAGCGCACACCGCTTAGCTGTGTGTGCAGGGAGCAGGGAGCCGCGCACACTGAGCGCTGGCTCCTTGCTCTCCTAGCTACAGTACACATCGTGTTAATTAACCCGATGTGTAATGCAGCTACATGTGCAGAGAGCAGGGAGCCGCGCACACTGCTTAGCGCTGGCTCCTTGCTCTCCTAGCTACAGTACACATCGTGTTAATTAACCCGATGTGTACAGCAGCTACATGTGCAGAGAGCCGGAACAGGCAGCACAGGCAGCGTGAGAGCTGCGGAGGCTGGTAACTAAGGTAAATATCGGGTAACCACCTTGGTTACCCGATGTTTATCTTAGTTACCAGCCTCCGCAGCTGCCAGATGCCGGCTCCTGCTCCCTGCTCACTTCATTTGTCGCTCTCTCGCTGTCACACACAGCGATCTGTGTGTCACAGCGGGAGAGCGCCTTTGAAGAAAACGAACCAGGGCTGTGTGTAACGAGCAGCGATCTCGCAGCAGGGGCCAGATCGCTGCTCAGTGTCACACACAGCGAGATCGCTAATGAGGTCACTGCTGCGTCACAAAAAGCGTGAATCAGCAGCGATCTCGGCAGCGAGCTCGCTGTGTGTGAAGCACCCCTTAAAGAAAAGCCATTATCTGCAAATGACCTATCACTTAAATCAGGTTTTGTGTCACATGTGTTTTTTTTCAACCCCTTAATAACCACAAATATGTAGAAAATCAGCGGTTGTTTAAGGGAACCTGTCACCTAGAATATGCGTTCTGACCTATCAGCAGACGCATGTGTGCCCTAATTACACCTCCCTACCCATCCCTGTGGTGTAAAATTGTATAATATGAAAGTCCAATAGCAGGGAATGACCACATTCCCTGCTATTTACATACGAAATATGAAGGTAATAAAACTTTTTTTTTATTACTTTCATATTATACAATTTTACAGCACAGTGATGGGTAGGGAGGTGTAATTCAGGTACACATGCGTCTGCTGATAGGTCAGAACGCATATTCTAGGTGACAGGTTCCCTTTAAGTGGCCTTATTCCCTCATTGTGGTTTTAAAATGGCGATCGGGAACAAGTCTATAGTGAAACCCAACGGACGAAAATCCCATGCTTGACAACTCCATAACAGTGAAATCGATTGGGGCCGTTTAATCCCTTAGATACCGCTGTGGTGATTGACAGCAGTATTTAAGGTTTTAAAAGGAGATTAAAAGACCCCCTTGGCAGGATCGGTCCCATGCATTCGGGTGGTGATCGTTATCTTGGTACTCTGAGGTCATCTGGTGCAGCCTTTTACCATGTCATTACACCCCTGTGGGTGTGATAACATGATTTCCACAAGCCGGCACCTCAGTCAGCTCCTGGAAATTTTGCGAATGTGCACGGCTCATTTTGGTGGTGTCAGTGCGCCTGTGAAGCAGGGTGGAGGCTTCCCGGCTTCATTAAGCGCATTGTGTATGACTGGAAGTTCATAAGAATAGGAGCGTGATACATGCAAAAAGGCTGACTAGTTTGGGGAACTAGAGCCCCTAAAACTAGTCAGAGCCCTAATTAGCATAAGAAAAATGAGGTGTAGAAGTCATTTTTTTAGACTTTCATATTAGTGAGTAGCATTATACAGGGCAGGTTAGGGAGGGAATTTGGACATACAGGTATCAATGCTGCTTGGCTGGAGAGCACAGGGGACCTGACGGGATCCCTTTAAAGATATAAAAAGTGAAAACTTTAAAATTACGAAAAAAAAACAAACCAGATTTTAGCAAAAGTTTTATCTAAGCGGGTAGTCCATTTACATTTTTTTTTTCAGTGTTGAAGTATAAATATATGAGTAAGGAGACATTGGTGCTAAATCAGATACCTCCACTTCTGGCTTTGCTTCACATATCTTAAGACTGGGACAGATTTCTTAATTAAGGCTGAGGCCACAAGGGGATTACTGCAAATCCTTGCATGATACTCGGCTCATGCTCGCAGCACAGCGGGAGCCGAGTGTCAAGTAAGTGTCATGTGACTGTGGTCTGATTGTGCAATCAGACCACAGTTGCAGAGGGGAGGGCCGGGCCTGAGGAGGTGAGGGAGGGATTTATCTCCCTATCTCTTCCAGTGTAACGCGAGAGCAATGCAATGCAATGTTTCTCTCGCCCCATAGACTTGAGTGGGTGCGAGTGAAACAGGCTCACATTACAGTTGCAGCATGCTGAGTCTGTTTTCTAAGGCTATATCCGCACGTTGCTTTTTACCTGCTTTTTTGCTGCTTTTTCAACTGCAGCGTTTAATGCCAACATGGATGTGTTCTGCTTTTCAAGCAAAGTCTATGGGAATTTGGGTTTCTTGTGCGCACTATGCAGCAAAAAAGCAGGTAAAAAGCAACGTGCGGACATAGCCTAAGTCCTGTTAGGGCTGAGAAAATAATCGCTCATGGGAGCGGCCCCATAGAGTAATATTGGTCCAAGTGGAATGCGTTTTTTTTTTTTTATCGCATTCCACTCGCTCCATATTACTTGCTGTGTCTGCTGATCCTAAGAGTATTATTAGTAGGTCTCCTTTTTTTGCTGGACGCCATTTTTTTTTAAAAGGTAAATTAATTGGAAATGTTAGAAATCAACCAAAGCAACCAGAATGCATCCACTGCTCACATTGCTAGCCACATTCAGGACTGTAAAGAAAAGTGGTCTCTACTGCAAAGTCACAACCTTTTCCATTAAATCGCTAAATGGCTTTAAATAATAAAAAATTAAAACTCTCAAGGTATGTTCACACAATGCATTCACGTTGTATTGTTTCCCTTTGGTAAAATCACTTTTTGTGGGTTAAAAAACCCCCAAACAAACAAATGAAAGCCAATGCATGGTGTGAACATTCCCATAATGCACAGTACAGTTTAAAGAGATGGAAACCATATACATTTCAAACTACTAGTGTGTTAAGGCCCTGTCACACACAGAGTTAAATCTGCGGCAGATCTGTGGTTGCAGTGAAATTGTGGACAATCGGTGCCAGGTTTGTGGCTGTGTACAAATGGAACAATATGTCCATGATTTCACTGCAACCACAAATCTGCCAAAGATTTATCTCTGTGTGTGACACGGCCTTTAAGCAAGCACGTACTATTTTGACATGCTTATATATTGTGTACAAGGTTTTAATTTTCTCACATGCAATGATTCATGAGCAACACACACAAAAAAATCATGCGAATTAAAAGGATGTTTCTTTGTAGAACAGTGAATTCTTGATGTATTTAAATAGCACATTTTAAAAACTTTTTCTTACAATAAATAAAGTATAAGTAACATTAAAGGAGTTGTCCGAAGGAAAATGGAAATTTAATTTAAATTCCTATTTCATGCCATAATCCAAGCTATTTTGTAATACACTTGTAATACAAATTCCCTACCATCCCCCAACTATACCATCTACTTTTCTATTCTTTTTCCATTTCCTGTTTGATGACTAATCATTGAGCATCCCAGTGCATGCTGGGATACTCATATGAAGTGTCATTAGGTGGCAGAGTCTGTGGCAATAACCAGAGCTCCTGTCTACTCTCTGCAACAAAGCGTCATCATGACGCTCGTTTTAGGGGCTGGTCTGCGCCGGAGACAGTCTGCTCTGCGCCGGAGACCAACTGCTCTGCGCCGGAGACCGTCTGGTCAGCACAGTGGCTCAGAACAGTAATAAGCCAATAATACAGCGGTGTGTGAACCCAGCATGCAGGAGACTAGAGCCACCCCTGCTGGTGATGTCACTGGTCTACCGCAGGTATATAGACACCACTTAGGTACTGGCTGATTATTACAGATCTGAGCTGATAACCGAGCAGGTGCTGTACATTGTGCAGATCACACAGTGCATTACACGGGGAGGGACAGAGCAGCCCCTGAAATGAACGCCATGATGGCACTTTGTTTCAGGGAGGGGGCAGACGCTGCGGTCACTGCAACAGACTGCCACCTAATGACACTTCATTTGAGTATCCCAGCATGCACGGCGATTCTCAAACAAATCGTCATCATACAGGAACTAGAGAAAAAAAAATAATAAAAAATAGTAGTCAGTGTAGTTCAGGAACTACAGGGAATGTTTAATACAAGTATATTAGAAAATAGCTTTTATTATAGCATCAATATACTGTAGATAGAAATTTAAATGCAATTTCCTTTTGCCTTCGGACCACCCCTTTAATTCAAACTATTAATTTAAGGGCTATATTCCCTATTTACTTACATAAAACACTGTTCTACAATAAAATAAAAAAAACAACTACATGTGATGTTTAACAAAACTACAGAGGAAAAGTGAATAGAACACTAACATTTCTCAATAATGTATTTCACTCAGCTGCATAACATCACAAATGAAGAGCATGAGGGCAGAGAGGATTTCGCTGCTAAGCAGTTTATCTGTTTTATAAAATGCCTTTGTCACATTAACAGGACGTAATTGTCCTTGTTTGAAGTAGGTAAAGTGGAGCCACACATTGAAGCCACTTTATAAGACTCACTCAAGGCATAGCATGTGACCTGTGCTATGCCAGAAGAAGGCCTTATTAGTATTGCTCAAAGAACCAGAAAGAACCAAAGTTGCCTTCACTCTCGGGACCTCACCCTGTGAAGAGACCTCAGAGCAGACCATACAAATGCAGATTGTCACAGTAGTTTGACTGTAGCTAGTATCCGTTTTGAGGTCCGTGTGCATCTCCATCAGGTGCAGCTTTTACAGCCTTCAATGATCCCGCTGTCACGTCACCACCACCAGAGCTGCCGCAACCCCCCGACCTGCTGTCTCTGTCCCCATTACCCTGTAGACTACCTGTGAGGGCAGGATGCTCTCCTTTGTACTGGTCTGTCAATGTTTGCCTGTTCATTGTAATTTGCATGTAAACCCCTTTTCACATGTACATGAAATAATAATTTTAATGGCAACCTGTCATGTTAAAAATTGTATCTAAGCTGCAGGCAGGATATTATAGAGCAGGAGCAGCTGATCAGATTGATAAACAAACTTTGCACAAGAATGTATAACTTGCATTTTATTAATTGAAATCTTTGGTAACTGTATGAATACATGGGTATCCTACTGAGAGATTGACAGTCTTTCCTGTAGCACTGTGCATGAAGAGATAGCTGTCAGTCATTAAGTAGGACCGCCCCCTGGACTCCTATACGTACAAATACTAGGGATTCCAAAATTAATAAAACACAAGTTACATAGGTTGAAAAAAAGACCTAGGTCCATCCAGCTCAACCTTCCTCCACCAGTTCTACATTTTGTCATTAAGTCACTTATAACCGACAATGTAATGTGTACTGAGGAAATCATCCAGCCCATTTTAAAAGCTGTTAAAGTGTCTGCTATTCTACCTCTTGTATAGGGCATGCCACAGTCTGACTGCTTATAGTTATAATGATGCTTTTCCAGCAAACCTATATATCATTCTGCTCAGCCTCCTCTTCTCTATGCCATGCAATGCGCAGATTGGACTGCATGTACAATGGGACAGGCTCCCTTTAAAAGTGAATATGTCACCAGGTTTTTGCTACCCCAACTGAGAGCAGTACTAACATTCTGCTTGCAGATTTTGCTCTTCCCAACTGAGCAGCATAAAGTAGAGACAGAGACCCGGATTCCAGTGTTGTATCACTTATTGGGCTGCTTGCTGTAATTTTGATAAAATCTGTTTTCGTTTTTTGCAGATCTAGCAGTTATTTGAATGTGCAGTTGTGTAATCCATACATATTAATGATTGTATATGAGCAGAAAGCTAATGTACATAGAAAGCTGCCATTCAGTGGTGGGAGCAGCTTATACAGAGCTCATGAATATGCTGGACTATCTGGCAGCAGGCCAAGTAGTCCTTCGAATGATAATTTTCTGCTAATTAATCAGTAATTTTATCAAAACGACAAAAAAAAAACCCCAAAAAAACCAAGATCTATGTCTCTACATTATACCGCTCTCAGATTAGGTGGAAAAAAACTCTGGTGCCGGATTCAGTTAACTGGCAGTTTACCATGTGGCTATTAACAGATAAACGTTTGAGCCAGTCAATTGAAAAAACACTGCACTATTTCACCTTGCCCACAATGTGAACCCAGCTAAAGGAGATTAGCAACCACTCAATGCTTGAAAGGAAAAAGCCACCCCATTAGCAATGAGGGAATTGTAAAATGTCTGGAACAAGAAAGCAGTTTTCACACATTGCAGCTTTTTTTCCATAACAGTGATAGAACCACAACATTTTTGCAGCAAATTTGGAAAACGCAGCAAAGTGATGCAGTTTTGCCGCAAAGTGTAAAAGCAGCCTAAAGAATGGACTGTATAAATTTCATGCTAGTAGACCCTCCATTAGGTTTCGTTTGAAATATATATATATATATATTTCAAACGAAACCTAATGGAGGGTCTACTAGCATGAAATATATACAGTCCATTCTTTAGGCTGCTTTTACACTTTGCGGCAAAACTGCATCACTTTGCTGCGTTTTCCAAATTTGCTGCAAAAATGTTGTGGTTCTATCACTGTTATGGAAAAAAAGCTGCAATGTGTGAAAACTGCTTTCTTGTTCCAGACATATAAATAATTTACCATGACCCACTATTATCCCTGGAAGCATACGGCTATTTATTTTTTATTGGCGGTGTTATCTTTTCCCTTTCAAATGCTTCTTCAGGCCCCTACTGGTCTCTATTGGTGCAGGTCCAGTGGTGAACTCCACAAATGATAGAATGAGAGTGAAAGGTGATGGGAATATTTTGTTATGGTTTATTCCACTTTCACTTTTTTTAAATTTAAGTACAAAAATTCCTCAATGTGGACAACCTGTTTACACTTCTCATTAGACAATTGTCAGGGGTGGCTGAGACTCTCGTCGTCACGAGTGCATTTATGGAAATCACATCCACATGGTTAAGTCAACTCCCACAGGCACAGGATTTATAAAGGGAGTTGTCCGTGTGTGCATGGCACACTGTCATGATTCGGCAGTCACATAGGTCTTAATATCTGCAGTCAATCTATTTAAAGGATTTATGGGCTTCTCATACTGTAACATTTTTTAGATTTCATGATTTGGTAAAGGCCCCGTTACATGCTACAATTGACGATATGTCGTTGGGGTCACGGTTTTCGCGACGCACATCCGTCGTCGTTAGCAACGTCGTTGCGCGACACCTACGAGCAACTCTGAACAATCGTAAAAATAGCGAAAATTGTTATTCGTTGACACGTCGTTCATTTTCAAAATATTGTTCGTCGTTTTGAATGCAGCAGACATATTGCTACGTTTGACACCCTGCCAACGACGAACAACATAGTTAGTGCGTCCGTCATCAGCGACGCAGGCGTGTCGTTACGAGCAATGCTCCACGCCTCCTCCACTCTGATTGGTGTCACACCAGGGTGTATGCTATGGACAATTATATGCCTCTGTCGTTGCTGGAATCGTTGGGATGAATGCTGTGTGACGGTGTCCACATGACCACCTTGGTCAAACAATATATCGCTGAACGATGTAGCGTCGTTTGTGAGATGGGTACATTTGACCGCTACAAAATGACCTATGTGCGATCTCGAAAATCGTAGCAACGATCTGGGTGTGTCACATCGCTAACGAGATCGTTGTGTGTAAAGCGGCCTTTAGCCGCCTATTATATAGGACTGAAGACAAGACATTTGTCATAAAAGCTAATGAATCAATATGGCAAAGTTGATTATTTACTATTCTACAAACAAAGCTATTAACCAAGAATTAGCTACATTTTCACGCCACATCGAAATACAGTTTGTGATTAAAACTAATGCAGCCTTTATACACATTTTCTGTGCACTATTGCCGTTTTCAAGCACCATTGTCTTTAATGAAACTCATGCTTGGTTTTACGACTTTGAATGGTGGTTAATGCATTACAAACACAAATTAATGCCTTTGTGCTTAGCACAGGCTTGCCATTTACTATAATTACATTGCACAGTTAGTAGTGCATAAAAGATAGAACATGCAGGGATTAAAAAGACTAGGAAGTGTTCATGCTCTAGCCAGAATATTTCTTCAAAATGTCATATATATGTATTTACACATAATAATGAATGCTGCTATAGCAATGTAATTAAATCCCAGTTATATTAAAGAGTATTCACAGGTTAAATGTACTTATACCAAAGTCGTGCTGTCATATGCTCGAAAGGACAGTTTGCTTAATCTAGGATCACAGAATTGAGATCTGGTCCTGGCCATAGGCTATTACTTTCTTATTTAAACTCCCAGGAACTGAAGGCACAACTTTGGCTAAATGCCTGGCTGTCCGGTCAATGTGCCACTTTGAACCCAACCAACTACCTTTACCTTTCCCCAGGATTGTGAGATCATATCTCATTATCGGTCTCAGTGTCTCTTAATAAAAGCCTAGAACCTTGGTAGGATGGCACCAAGATTGCTGCTGCCTTTTTGTCTAGTGGTCATGTCCACCAAATATGACAAATGCAGATTGCACCTCTGGGACCCCATATATCTCCAAAATGGAGGCCCTCGGACCTTTATACTTCTTGTTAAAGTGCGGTCACACCTAGGGCTGATTAATACAAGCGGATGTATTGCATTAATATTCTCTTTTTTTCTACACAGGTTGCAGGAAAATAAAATACTGAATTCTAGCTCACTAAATGGCAACGAAGACCACAGACAAGAAAGATGAAAATGGTAACATATGCTTAGCAGCAAGGTACAATGCTAAAGAAGCACAACATAAAAAGGCGAAACTGTGTAATACAGAGTGTAGGGTTTTATACTCTTAAAAGCTGAGGAATAGAATTATTGAAAGTCATACATTAAAACGAAAAACAATAAGCAGGCAATATCACTTGACAGGTTACTTACATGCACAGAGGCCATTGGGAGAAAGACGGCATGAAAAATGCACAGGGGTCAGATATGGCTTGCAATATATTAATGAAACATTTTCGAATATGCACACAGTAAAATTATAGATGCAAAGCAGATAACACACAAACACAAAACACTTCATTATTCTCACATTACATATTTATACCCTTATCTAAAATATATAAATGTACAGGTTTTATTTTACTTGCTGCAATTTAAAAGCATAATTGCACTGTAACTGTACCCATGCCCAAATAAATTAGGGTTAAAGATCACCCCATCCATGCCCATATTATGGGTTTCTTAAGAATGGACAATCCCTTTAAATTATCCAATAAGTTCTGAATTGAACACTGATAAAAATGATGAACAGTACACTTCAGCCCCTGACTAAGCAAAGCAAGTCTCTCCTGTTAGAGGCATGTCAGTGATACAGACAAGAAGTATTTAGGACATATTGTTAAGATAACCAATAAAAGACTGATCAGTGGGGATACGACATCCTACAGTATACTCCCTAAAACCAACTGGAAAGCAGCCCCTTGGCACAAGGACGTCAAACTGCAGCATACACTTCTGAGGTACTTTAGACAAGCGTTCCAACTCCAGGCCCCCAACAGCGCATGTTTCCAGGATTTCCTTAGTATGGCACATGTGAAAATTCCAAGGAAAATATGCAACGTTAGAGGCCCCTGAGGACCAATGCTTTACACCACCTAATGCAAAGGTATAATTATATATATATTATATATATATATATATATATATATATATATATATATATATATATATATATATATATATATATATATATATATATATATATATATATATATATATATATATACACACACACACAACACACACACACTACAACAAGAGTGAGTACCCCACTCATTTTATTTTTGTAATTTTTTTATATCTTTTCATGGGACAACACTGAAGATATGACACTTTGATACAATGTAATGTAGTCAGTGTACAGCATGTGTAACAGTGTAAATTTGGTGCCCTCTAAATAACTCACACAGCCATTAATGTCTAAACCGCTGGCAACAAAAGTAGTAAGTACACCCCTAAGTGAAAATGGCCAAATTGTGCCCAAAGTGTGAATAATTTATATGGCCACCATTTTTTTCAAGCTTTGTCTTAACTCTTAACTCCCCAGCTTGGACTGGGGAGTTCACGAAAGCTTCACATGAGCCACTACCCTTCACCTTTACCCCCAGTTTCTTTAGCAAGACAGTGGTCATCTTGGAGGTCTGTGTTAGAGTTATGTTGGAATACGAAGGGAGGGGATCATGTTCTGCTTCAGTATATCACACTACATGTTGGCATTCATGGTTCCCTCAATGAACTGTAGCTCTCCACAGACGGCAGCTCTCATGCAGCCCCAAACTATGACACTCCCACCAACATGCTTGACTGCAGGCAAGACACACTGGTCTATGCATTTCTCAACCTGGTTGCCACCACACACACTCAACACCATCTGAACCAAATAGGTTTATCTTGGTCTCATCAGACCACAGAACATGGTTTCAGTAATCCATGTCCTTAGTCTGCAGACTATTTTGCAGGCTTTCTTGCGCATCATCTGTAGAAGAGTCTTCCTTCTGAAATGGAAGCCATGCAGGCCAATTTGATGCAGTGTGTGGTGTATAGTCTGAGCATTGACAAGTAACCTCTGCAGCAATGCTGGCAGCACTTGTACATCTATTTTGAAAATACAACCACTGAGCACGTGCACTCTTCTTCTGTGGTTTACCATGGTGAGGTCTGTTCTAAGTGGGACCTGTCTTGTTAAAGCACTGTATGGTCTTGGCTACCATGCTGCAGCTCAGTTTAAAGGGGGCTTTACACGGTAGGGATATCGCTAGCAATTTCTAGCGATAGCGACCGTGTAAGTACCCGCCCCCGTCGCGCATGCGATTGTTTGTGATCGCTGCCGTAGCGAACATTATCGCTACGCAGCGTCACACATACTTACCTGGTCAGCGGCGTCGCAGTGACTGCCGAACAATCCCTCCTTCAAGGGGGAGGGACGTTCGGCATCACAGCGACGTCACCGCAACGTCACTAAGCGGCCGGCCAATCAAAGCAGAGGGGCGGAGATGAGCAGGACGTAACATCCCGCCCACCTCCTTCCTTCCTCACTGCGGCCGGCGGCAGGTAAGGAGACGTTCCTCGCTCATGCGGTGTCAAACATAGCGATGTGTGCTGCCGCATGAGCGATGAACCACAACGCTAAAGAACCCTTACCGATTTTTGACTTTGGGACGACCTCTCCATAGTGAACGATTTTCCCCATTTTTGAGGTCGCCTAAGGTCGCTGGTAAGTATTACACTCTGTGATATCGTTAATGACGCCGGATGTGCGTCACTAACAACTTGACCCCGGCGACCAAACATGAACGGTATCGTAGCGTGTAAAGCCCCCTTAAGGATGTTTGCAATCTTCTTTTAGCCTAGGCCATCTTTATGTAGAGCAACAATTCTTTTTTTCAGATCCTCAGAGAATTCTTTGCCATGAGGTGTCATGTAGAACTTCTAGTGGCCAGTAAGACAGACTGAGTGATCACACCAAATTTATCACACCAGCTCTCCAATCACACCTGAGACTAACACTAATGAGGGACAGGACACAGGGGAGGGAAAATGGCTAATTGGACACAATTTTGCCATTTTCCTTTGGAGGTTTACTCACTTTTGTTGCCAGTGGTTTAGACATTAATGGCTGTGTTGAGTTATTTAGAGGGTACACTAAATTTACACCGTTATACACTGACTACTTTACATTGTATCAAGGTGTCATATCTTCAGTTATGTCCCATAAAGACATATAATAAAAAATAATATCCCAAAAATGAGACGGATGTACTCACTTGTGAAACACACACACACACACACACACACATATATATAATTCACACACACACACACACAAAAATGTTCCTGAAATTATTCAAGTAAATTGAGTATTTCTCCCAGAGAACGGTTACAATTTCATGTTTTGATATACACATTTATTTCCTTTGTGTGTATTTGAGCAGCACTAAAAAACTAAACACAAAATTGAAAATTGTTGGCACCCTCAACTTAATATTTGGTTGCACACACTTTGGAAAGAAATAACTGCAATAAATCACTTTCTATAACCATCAACAAGCTTTACACCTGTCACCTGGAATTTTGGACCACTCTTTTGCAAACTGCTCCAGGTCTCTCATATTTGAAGGGTGCTTTCTCCCAACAGCAATTTTAAGTCTCTCCATAGGTGTTCAACGAAATTTAAATACAGACTAATTGCTGGCCACTTCAGAACTCCATGATTGGAGTCATTGTCCTGCTGGAAAACCCATCAACTTGGATGGAAACCCAGCTTTCTGACACTGGGCAGTACAAAAATCAGATTTCAGGATGCCTTGTAAACTGTCAAGGCACCCAGTTCCAAAGGCAGCAAAACATCTTTGATTTTCCACCATATTTGACAGTAGGTATTGTGTTTTCTTTGTAGGTCTCATTCTATTTTTGCTAAACAGAAGAATGATGTGCTTTTCCAAAAAGCTCCATCTTGGACTCATCTGTCCACAATAAGAGAATTTTTGATTTCTCAGGCACATTTGGGCAAACTGAGATCTAGCTTTTTAATGTCTCTCTGTAAGCATTGGGATCATCCCGGGTCTCCTGTCATAGCTTTTCATTTCATTCAAACGTTGGCGGATAGGTTGTGCCGACACTGATGCACCCTGAGCCTGAAGAACAGCTTGAATGTCTTTGAAACCTAATTGGGGCTGCGTATCCACTATCTGGACTATCCTGAGTTACAACATTTCATCAATTTTTCTCTTCCGTCCATACCCAGGGAGATTAGCTACAGTGCCATAGGTTGCAAAACTTATTTACTGATTGAGATTGATATTTTTCTACAATTTTGGTTCTCAAGTCCTTAGATAGTTCTTTTCCCTTCTTTTTGGTCTCCGTGCCTAGTGTGGCACACACAAACACACAAGACAAGACACACAATGCAAAAAATTTACTATTTTTGGAGTTTTTGTATGAAATTATTGTTCCAATACAAACAACGGAAATAAACATGTGTAGTTGCAATCATTTTCTGGGAGAAATACGTCATTTTCTTGAAGAATGGCAAATTTAGGTTGGGTTATGTATTGTGTTTTTGAGTAGGTTAGTTTCTTTTCCAGTTTACAGCGGTTTGTCTATGTGTTGGGATGTTATGCTTTAATTAAAATGGCTTTGTTTTGGAGACTTCCAGTCACATATTTTAGAAAACTATTGATACGTCATGTGCATATTACATGAGGTTTTTTTTCATGTATTTTTTTACCTGCAGATTTTCCTCACCAAAGTCTATGAGGAAACTATGCAAAAGAAATTTACAAGTTGCAGATTTCAAAAAAATGCACCATAGGCCAGATTACGCAGCAATTAAAAAGCAAAAAAAAAAAAATCTCACCAGGCACGAGATTTTTATAAATACCAATCAATTTGCTAGGACTGTAAGGCTATTTTGAGACACCGTTTCTGCTGCATATTTTCTGCAGCCAAAAACTAATTTCTTAGTAGTAAAAACCCTGCATTCAAAATGCCAGTTTTCAGCATTTTGGTCACTTTTTTGCAACATCTCTTAGGTGTGGATTACATGTGTACTTTGTGTACAGTAGGTTTAATAAAGTTAGCTTTATTCACAAAAACGCTTAAAAAAAAAACAAAAAAAAAACCGCAACTTTCCAATTCAGTCAAGAAAAACTAAACAAAACAGAGTGGATGAGATTTTTAAAATCTCATAGCTATTGTTGACACTATGGAAATCAGCTTTTCATTTGTGTAAAAAAAAAAAGCAACATTTGAACAAAGCCTTACTGTGGAAAAACACCACAAATATTCATCATGGAAACTTAACCTAAATGACATTTAAAATGAGGATAATGAAAGAGGAGATAAGCCAATCTCTATCACATTAAATCAGATCAGTCCGCTTCATATGCTGCTCCATATTACAGCAACAGGTCTGCCCTCCTATTATTCAAAATGCTACCACCCCCCAAAAGAGTGACGCTTGGCTGCTGTAAGTGCTGAAGGAATACAGTAATACCTTGACTTAAGAGATTAATTTGTTCTGTGACAACGCTTTTAACTCAATTTGTGCTTATGACAAAATAAATTTCTCTATTAAAATGTATTGAAAAGCTAGTAATCTGTGTTAGCCCCTACTTATGGCCCCCCATCCTGGTGCTGTATTTGTGATCCCCTAACCTGGTATATTGTCCCCATGCTGGTATATATGATCCCCTCATCCTGGTACATATGATGCCCCCATCACGTTGCACACTTAATTAAAAAAAAAAAAAAATTATACTCCACTCCCTCAGGTCCCTCACAGCGCTGTGTTCACATCTCATGCACCCAGCTGACCAGTATGTGAGAGCGCAACTTTCACGCTGATCAGCTGACGCGCTCCCACACGCTGATCAGTTGATTGCATGAGATGAGGACACTGTGCTGCAGGGTACCGGAGGGAGAGCGAGTGTAAGCTGCTCACACTTCATATTTCTGCTCACATCATGAAGCAAAAAAGATACACAGCGACAGGTCATATCTTGAAGTATTAGTAATTTGGTTCACTCTTAAGTCAAGGTATTACTGTATATGGTTGGAGTCCGATGTATTCTTGAGCGCTCTTCAGGTTTTAACACGCTGCTGTGTTTACCTAGTCACTGTAGGGACAGAAGAAGGAGTAGTCTTCTCGTGAATACATTGGACTCAAACTATATGTCCATTGCATTCTATCAACGCTTGTAGTAGACAAATGGCACTTGCTGGACGCACACAGGCCAGCATATGAAGGTGAAAGATCAGCTATAATGCCTCAAGAAGTTATGTTTAAGGGATTACCAATGGTATTATTTTAACTAGATCAATATTCATAAAAAGATTCCAGTGACACTCAAATACATTTGAGACAAGGAAAGTGCTAAAGATGAATAGATTTCTCTTAAAAAGGGACATTCACTAAAAAAAGGGACATTTACACGATAAGATCATAGCTACCAAGCACGATTAAAAGCACTCTTCACAATTATCTTATTTTTTATGCTGAATATCCAAATCGTTCTCAGAAGTGCATCATCCTTCGTAAACAGGACTTGCACTGCCGGGAACTATGGCCGCCTACACTTGGACCTACTATTTCTGATATATGTGGCATCCACGCCTGTAAGAGCAAAGAAGGTTCCCCAAATGCCCTGGTGTGACGAGTGCTGCATCTGGGAGAATAAGTGGAGACGTGGCTGTCCATGTGTGCCGCTTTCTCTGTTTTTTTTGTAGAACTACTGAAACAGCCAAGTGTATTGAAGTGTGACCCACATCAATCAGACAGTTATAGCACATTCTCTAGATATGCGCAAACACTGCTGTTGGGAATCTTTTTTTTAAAAGGGGTTGTCTGAGGGTGAACAATTGATGACCTACCAATGTATTGGGCTGATATTTTCCACCCTGTGCATTCCTTCCATTCTCCAACTGCTGGAGAAAAGGTTAGCTGATCACATAGTGATTAGCTATCCTAACGATAGGTGGAGAGGTTATAAATATGAATATACGTAATCTACAAGAGCATGGGAATCCCCCACCAATCAGCTGACATATACTGTGACGGTTGCATTATATAAGTGATGTGCAGGAGCGGTGTCAGAAGCTCCATACAGGGTTGGTGGGCCATATATTGTTAGGCCAAAAATTGCTTAATGCCAGACAACTTCTTTAAAAAATTATGATCATCAGCAGTAAGAGCCCATTTTGGTCAAAAAAAAGCTGTAATCTGAAATTAGTAGCAGTGAATCCTTCATTCGACCTCATTCAAATATTCGTGTTTCAGGCACGTGTTTTATTCTTTTTTTTATAGATAGAACATTTATATGTAGTGTAGAGGGCTGTTCACCTGTCCGTGCTTTTCTTACAAACTGAATGTCCACCCCCAAAAAAGAAAATAATTCCCAATTTTGCATCTTTTTCTGCGGCGTCATGGATCAAGCTCACATATTTAAGTCTATGGCTCATTGAAAAACAGCACTACGATGCCAATATTATCACCTACTATATCATAGAAGAAGCTGGAAAACCTCCAGCTCTGATGTTAAGAATGGACAGTGACTAAGAGAAATATCTGATCTACCACACTGATGAAAATTGACCAGCTTTTCATGTATGCGAAAAGAAAGCGTAGGTTTGAATAAGGCCTTAGTCTGTAGAACAAAGAAAAAAGAAGAAAAAAAAAAAAAAAAAAAAAAAAGAACACCCCTCGGCTTCAGATCAGTCAGCAGAGTCACTTAGAATATAATGACCGGCAATAAACATTCTGCGCTCTGCACGTTCTATACGTTGCACTGACAGTTCATACCTGCGTTGTGCTTTGCCAGATACTTGTCTTTATACTGCTTTTTTTTCTTGCCAAACCAAGTACAGCTGGCCTGCTGCTCCTGCTTTGTCTTCTCCATTGCAATGCAGGCAACACGCCTAAACAAGACAACAGAAGAGGTTAATCTCAAGCAAAAATAAAGCAGCCTACCTGGTCATATAATACATCTTAAAACCACCATGCATAGATAGAATGTTATATTTATATTTCTTGGACTCAAAAAGATTATAAATACAATTTCTAATTAATTACAACAATGGGAACACATTTTATTAAGCTTGGCTTTACTCAGCAAGGAAAAGAGGTTGTCCCATCATTAATTTACTTCTGTTAGATGCAAAACGTATCATGTTTTCAATTACTTGTAGATGTGCAGCTATTGCTGTTATGTGCGTGTTACTTGCTATGGCGCCCCCTGGTGTTTCCATATCCTCTCAGAACATTCATCTAACATGCCCAGTGCTGATGGAAAGAAGCCACTTCTAGAGTACTAGTCCTTAGGCTATATACACACACTGCAGTTTTAACTGCACCCAAACTGCACCTTGTCACAGAGAGCTTGGAAATGTAACAAAAACAAAACAAAAAAGAAGAAATGCTTGTGATGATGGTGTATTTTTGCCATGATTTTGCCACCTTTTTGTTCATGCATTTTTTGAAGGAGAAAAAAAAAAATATATGATAGGATAATTGATAGATAGAAAAAAATTAATAAAAATAGGAATAGATAGAATGAACATATAGAATAGATAAGAAAGAACAGATAGAAAGAAATATCAGAATAGCTTGCCAGAGGGATAGCCCCTCAGTGGTGTGCTGTATCTTGGCTGGATATGAAAAATAGAGGGGATTCCACTTTATTTCATTTATTTAAAAAAAAAAAAAAAAAAAAAAAAAAAAAAAAAAAAGGACTTGGGGTCCCTTAATTTTTCTAAAACCAGCCAAGGTGCAGTAGACAACTGGTGGCTAATACTATTAGGGTGGGAAGGCCCATCGTTATTTGGGAAATTTCCAGCCTAACAATCGAAGGCTGCAGCCGCCCCAGAAGTGGCGCATCCATAAGATGCCATGGCAATTGGGATAATAAGGAGCTAATGGCAGCCAACAGCTGCCACTAAGTACTAGATTAGTGATGGCAGTCGTCTATGAGACTCCGCCCCATCACTTATCTGTAAGTAAAAGTAAATAAACACCAAATAAAATACAAAGAACACCCTCTTTCACCACTTTATTACCCCCTCAAACACCCCTGCAGGTCCAAAGTAATCCACACTAGGTCCCACGGCGCTTCAGCTCTGCTGCATCCCTGTCCTGTCACAGCGAGCGGCAAAAGAGCACAACTGCCCGCTTTGAGTGCAGACAGAGCTGCGTGATCAGAATGAACTCGGGTGAACCAGATGTCCCAATGTGGGTGACCTGCGTTTTCGTGACAAATACGCAAATACAACGCATACAAAACGCTGGCGTTTTGAACAATGTGTTTTTCATCGCTTCATTGATTTCAATGGTTGACAAAAACACAAAAAGAATGAACATGCTAGTTCTTTTTTTGCCAAGAGGTTTTGACAAAAAAAACTGCAGACAACTGCAATGTGCGAACAGCAAATTAGAATGGTCATAGACTTTGCAGGGAAGTCAAAAACCAGAAACTTTCTCAGACATTCTGAGAGGTGACCATGAAAAAAAACCCAGTATGTAACAATATTGAGAAATGAAATTTTTTTTAAATCATTCCAATTGACTTTTTTACATTTTGCATAATCTGAGCACTAAAGTGATGGGGGTTTCCCATGTATAAATATTTAATTTACTGTTCAAATCTAATACACGGTCAAAAGTACATTGCAAAGACCAAGATAATTGTGAACCACAATCAATACAGACTCACAAGAGTCAAAAATTGTCTATTGGTTGGATGCAATTTTTTTTGTATCATAGGTAGCTGCATCCGTGTAGAGCCAGCTGTCAAAGTGTCGAAGTCTGTGTACAGCTGCTGCGCACTGAGCTGTGACTGCATAATATAGGGCAAGAGAGCCGGATTACAGGGATTTGACAATTATTAGGCTGTGTGCTTAAGTTTCAATACAATCAGTGTTTTCTCAGCAGGAGATTATCAATAAAAAAAACTTTGTGCACAGCAGTCAAGCTAACCTGTGTAACCCCGCCCACACTGATAGGCAGCTCGCTGATCATGCACAGTGTACACACGGAGGACATGACATGTTACTTTTAAATCCACAGTCAATTTCTGTGGCTGAAATGCATTTTTTTAGTTGTGGATTATGCCCTTTCATTTCAGTGGGAAACGTAAATCCTGCAGGTATTTGATATAGAAATGCTGTGGATTTCAGTTTAGAAACCCCTGCATAAAATCCACACTTATGTATTCCTAAGGCCACATTCACATGTTAAGTATTTGGGGAGTTTTTTTACCTCACCATTTGTAAGCCAAAACCAGGCGTGGGTAACAAATGCAGCAATGGAGCCCATGTTTCTATTATTACTCCACTCATAGTGCTGCCTCACAAATATGGACGTAACAAACAAAAAAAAAAAAAAAAAAAAAAGTGTGAACGTGGCCTAAAAGCATGAAATGGATGACTACCGGGGAAAGAAAACCCAAGCAGGTACTATGCTGCACTTATAACTGAATGGACCCTGATGCAAGCTGGCAATAACATTGCTCCGGGATTGCCGTGCTATATCAAAAAATACTTCAGCAGTTTATAAAAATATTACTCATGTTAATGTGTTGCCAGACATTGTACAGTGATAAAGAGCTGCAGATTCAGGATATTTATGTCACAATTTATAGTGCAGTCCTATCCGCTTAACTGTGCTAAACAACGTGAAATAATGATCACAATGTCCGCCCACAGGCTGCGCTCACAATCTATGCACTTTAAATGGAAATTGCACGAATGCCATTACCTTGCTGCTTTCAAAGGACAAACCGTATATTTTGTGCCTTAAAATTAGTTTTCCCCGGTTTCCCAGGAGATGCTGGAAATACAGCAATTAGATCATCATAAAAGTAAATCTGCCCCAACACATGAATGTTTACCACACAGCGGCATCGTAAACACCGCAATAAAAGCAGGGCTTACTTCAGCTGACTCGAATTTTCATTGGAAAGGGGAATTTAAATATTTATTTCCCCTATTCAGGCTGTGTGCACACGTTGCGTTTTTTACCGCGGAAACGCTGCGTTTAGAACCGCAGCGTTTCAGTGGCAAATTGCATGCATTCAGCTTTCCCAGCAAAGTGTATGAGAAAGCCGAAAAATCAGTGCACACGCTGCGTTTCTAAACGCAGCGTTTTGGATGCCAAAAATCGGTGCGGAAAGAAAAGCAGCATGTCACTTCTTTTGTGCGTTGTGGCTGCGTTCTCCCCCCATTGAAATCAATGATGCGAGTCAGAACGCAGCTACACCACAGTGAGCTGCTTTTTTGTTGCGGTCCGCGGGCTTTGTCGGCATACAGAACGCAGGCATTTACCTGCAAGTGAGGTCAAGAGGTTTCCTGTTGACCTCCCTTCCTGGCAAAGTTCAGGAAAGCCCCCGGTGTCGCCAAAGTGCCCGCCCCGACCCCCCCTCCCGAAAATCCACTCCTCTGTTTCTGTCGCATGTGCAATAACACATGCGACAGAAATCTGCTCCCCAGGCCCTGCCAGGTCACCCCCTATTCCCCCCGGTGTCCTCCGGTGTTCCCCGGTAACCCCCGTACCTGTCACAGCGCTGATCCCCCGCGGCCCCCTCCTTCACAGTGCGCGCCGGTAAGATGTGCCGAGCAGCTGACAGCTTCCTGTGTTCAGTGTGAGCTGCGCTGTCTGCTGCTGCTCGGCACTGTGCAGCTGTGACCCGGGGAGAGTGGGTGCAGATTCTTTGCACCCACTCTCCTCAAATGGAGGGTCTGCACTACTAGAAAATGGGGGACACGTTCCCTGAGCGTGCCCCCCATATTCTAGAAGGTCCAGAGGCGACGTGGGACGTCAAAAATGGATACTGCGGACCCAATTTTTTTTCTTTTCAATAAATTGGTGAGAGGGGATATGTTTTTGGGGAGTGTTTTTTCAAATACATTTTTTTTTGGTTGTCAATTTTTTTTGCTATTACTGTCAATTAGTTATGTCTGGTATCAAATAGATGCCGTGACATCACTAATTGCTGGGCTTGATGCCAGGTGACATTACACATCTGGTATCAACCCCATATATTACCCAGTTTGCCACCGCACCAGGGCGCGGGTTGAGTTGAGGCGAAGCGCCAGGATTGGCGCATCTAATGGATGCGCCACTTCTGGGGCGACTGTGGCCTGCTATTTTTAGGCTAGGAAGAGTCCAATAACCATGGCTCTTCCCATCCTGAGAATACCAGACTCCAGCTGTCAGCTTCACCTTGGCTGGTGATCTAATTTGGGGGCGACCCCACGTTTTTTGTTTTTTAATTATTTATAAATAAAAAAAAACAAAAAACAAAAAAAAAAAAAAAGCTTGGGGAGCCCTCCAAATTGATCACCAGACAAGATGAAGCTGTCAGCTGTGGTTTGCAGGCTACAGCTGTCTGCTTTACCCTGACTGGCTATCAAAAATAGGGGGGACCCCACGTCATTTATTTTAATTTTTTTTTTTTGGGCTAAATACAAGGCTAGGCACCCTTTAGTGCAACATGAAAGGCACTAAAGGGCGCCAGCTTAGAATATGCAGTGGGTGGGACGTTGTATATATGTTTGACATCCATTGACACATTTTAGGCTGTGTGCCCACAGTCAGGGTTTGCAGCGTTATGGGCGCAGAGTGTTTTCCCTGCGTCCATAACGCTGCGTTGTGCAGTAGAAGCACAGTGGAAGGAATTTTAGAAATCCCGTGCCCACTGTGCTTCTCTTCTCCGCAGCATAAACCGACCTGTGGCGCAGCTTCCCGAGCCTCAGCATGTCAATTTATGCTGCGGAGACAACAGTATTCTCTGCAGGTAGCATAAAGCTCCACAGCAGCCTTAACTCAAATCGTGGGCATGGGCAGCTGCGTTCTCCCGTGGACAACACTCACATCTCTGCAGGAAGGCTGGCACTGTGTGCCTGATGTACTGTGGCACTGTCACTGGATCATACGGTCAAAAACGCACCTGAAAAAAACGCACGAAAAACGTTTACAATTCTCCCCTCTGCCAGAGCGTGCGTTTTTTTCCGCGCTATGTGCACATAGCCTCACGTGCCTATTTTTAAAGAGGACGTGTCACCAGTATGAGCAAGTTTCAATGACCACATCATGGAATACTGGCTGAAGAGATGAACAAAAAAAAAAAGTTTTTTGTGGAGGTATTAGCCTGGAAAGTTTAAATGATAACTTATGTTAACCCCTTCAGCCCCAAGCCTATTTTGACCCTAAAGACCAGGACATTTTTTGCAATTTTGACCAGTGTCCCTTTGTGAGGTTATAACTCTGGAACGCTTCAACGGATCCCGGTGATTCTGAGATCGTTTTTTCGTGACATATTGGGCTTCATGTTAGTGGTAAATTTAGGCCGATATTTTTTGCGTTACTTTATGAAAAAAACAAATTTCGCGAAAATTTTGTAATTTTCAAACTTTTAATTTTTATACTCTAAAACCAACGAGACATATGACACAAAATAATTAATAAATAACATTTCCCACATGTCTACTTTACATCAGAACAATTTTGGGAAAAAAAAAAAAATTTAAAAAGGAAGGTATAGGGGTTCAAAGTTTGAGCAATTTCTCATTTTTACAACAAAATTTACAAAGCCACTTTTTTTAGGGACCACATCACATTTGAAGCGATTTTGAAAGGTCTACATGACAAAACACCCAAAAGTGACACCATTCCAAAAACGGCACCCCTCAGACCACATTCAAGAAGGTTATTAACCCTTCAGGTGCTTCACAGTGAGTAAAGTAATGTGGAAGGAAAAAATGAACATTTTACTTTTTGCAACAAAAATGTTAATTTAGCCTCAAATATTGCATATTCACAAGGGTAGCAGGATTAAATGAACCCCCAACATTTGTTGGGCAATTTCTACTGAGCACGCAGATACCTCATATGTGGCGAAAAACCACTGTTTGGGCGCACGGCAGGACTCGGAAGGGAAGGAGCGCCATTTGACTTTTTTGAACAGAAAATTAGCTGGAATCGTTAGCCGCACCATGTTGCGTTCGGAGAGCCCCTGAGGTGCCGAAACAGTGGAGCTCCCCCACATGTGACCCCATTTTGCAAACTAGACCCCTCATGGAATTTATCTAGATGTTTATTGAGCACTTAGCCTCTGGGGGCTTCACAAAAGTTAATAGAATTGAGCCGTGAAAATAAAAAAAAATTTTTTTTTTACCACAAAATTGTTACTTCAACCAGGTAGCTTTTTTTTTCACAAGGGTATCAGGGAAAATTTCACCATAAAATGTATTGTGCAATTTCTCCTGAGTACACAGACACCTCATATGTGGTGGAAATCAAATGTTTGGGCGCACAGCAGGGCTCGGAAGGCAAGGAGCGTCATTTGACGATTCAAACGCAAAATTGTCTGGGATAATTAGCGTATTCCATGTTGTGTTAGGAGAGCCCCTGAGGTGCCGAAACAATAAAGCTCCCCCACATGTGACCCCATTTTGGAAACTAGACCCCCATGGCATAGAAAAAAAAAACAGGGCGCACGCACGAATGTTTTGCAAAAAGGGGGGGGGACTAGGTGGGATGGAAAAAAGAAGCCCTGTCCAAAGTAGAGTACGACTGCAGGACGATTGCTGATCAGGTACCTAATTGTTCAAGTTTTTTTTTTTTTTTTATTTGGGGTGCACAAAAAAAGCAAAAACTAGAGCAACAATTACGTACCTGATCAGCCAATCACGTAGCTGATCAGCACTTGGCAGCAAGCAGGTGGGGGAGGAGGGGGGGGAGAGGGAGTGGGAGATGCGATTGGGGATAGTTAGAAAAGAGCCACGAACAATACTTACAGGATGGATCAGAACAGCGGCAGATGGGGGGGGAAGGGGCGGCAGATGGGGGGGCAGCGGCATATAAAGGGAGCATCTGTGATTGTGAGACGGCGGCGGCTGGGATAGGGTGGAGGCGGCTGGGATAGGGTGGGGGTGGATGGGATAGGGTGGGGGCGGATGGGATAGGGTGGGGGCGGATGGGATAGGGTGGGGGCGGATGGGGGAGGGCGCAGTGGATGCAGGAGTGGCAGAGGATGGGGGGGGGGGGAAGGGGGGGATGGGTAGTGGGAGGTGAGATTGGGGATAGTTACCCTACAGGATGGATCTAGGCAGCTGGATCACAGGAGATGAAGGAGGCAGCAGATCGGGGAGGGTGAGAGGTGGGAGAGGGAGCGCAGCGCAGATCACGGGGGAGACAGGTGAGCAGAGCACAGATCACGGGGGTGAGAGGTGAGGGAGACAGGACAGCAGATCACGGGGGTGAGAGGTGAGGGAGACAGGACAGCAGATCACGGGGGTGAGAGGTGAGGGAGACAGGACAGCAGATCACGGGGGTGAGGGGTGAGGTGAGGGAGAGCGGACAGCAGATCACGGGGGTGAGAGGTGAGGGAGAGCGGACAGCAGATCACGGGGGTGAGAGGTGAGGGAGAGCGGACAGCAGATCACGGGGGTGAGAGGTGAGGGAGAGCGGACAGCAGATCACGGGGGTGAGAGGTGAGGGAGAGCGGACAGCAGATCACGGGGGTGAGAGGTGAGGGAGAGCGGACAGCAGATCACGGGGGTGAGAGGTGAGGGAGAGCGGACAGCAGATCACGGGGGTGAGAGGTGAGGGAGAGCGGACAGCAGATCACGGGGGTGAGAGGTGAGGGAGAGCGGACAGCAGATCACGGGGGTGAGAGGTGAGGGAGAGCGGACAGCAGATCACGGGGGTGAGAGGTGAGGGAGAGCGGACAGCAGATCACGGGGGTGAGAGGTGAGGGAGCGCACATCACGGGGGTGACAGGGGAGGGAGCGCACATCACGGAGGTGACAGGGGAGGGAGCGCACATCACGGAGGTGACAGGGGAGGGAGCGCACATCACGGAGGTGACAGGGGAGGGAGCGCACATCACGGGGGTGACAGGGGAGGGAGCGCACATCACGGGGGTGACAGGGGAGGGAGCGCACATCACGGGGGTGACAGGGGAGGGAGCTCACATCACGGGGGTGACAGGGGAGGGAGCTCACATCACGGGGGTGACAGGGGAGGGAGCGCACATCACGGGGGTGACAGGGGAGGGAGCGCACATCACGGGGGTGACAGGGGAGGGAGCGCACATCACGGGGGTGACAGGGGAGGGAGCGCACATCACGGGGGTGACAGGGGAGGGAGCGCACATCACGGGGGTGACAGGGGAGGGAGCGCACATCACGGGGGTGACAGGGGAGGGAGCGCACATCACGGGGGTGACAGGGGAGGGAGCGCACATCACGGGGGTGACAGGGGAGGGAGCGCACATCACGGGGGTGACAGGGGAGGGAGCGCACATCACGGGGATGACAGGGGAGGGAGCTCACATCACGGGGGTGACAGGGGAGGGAGCGCACATCACGGGGGTGACAGGGGAGGGAGCGCACATCACGGGGGTGACAGGGGAGGGAGCGCACATCACGGGGGTGACAGGGGAGGGAGCGCACATCACGGGGGTGACAGGGGAGGGAGCGCACATCACGGGGGTGACAGGGGAGGGAGCGCACATCACGGGGGTGACAGGGGAGGGAGCGCACATCACGGGGGTGACAGGGGAGGGAGCGCACATCACGGGGGTGACAGGGGAGGGAGCGCACATCACGGGGGTGACAGGGGAGGGAGCGCACATCACGGGGGTGACAGGGGAGGGAGCGCACATCACGGGGGTGACAGGGGAGGGAGCGCACATCACGGGGGTGACAGGGGAGGGAGCGCACATCACGGGGGTGACAGGGGAGGGAGCGCACATCACGGGGGTGACAGGGGAGGGAGCGCACATCACGGGGGTGACAGGGGAGGGAGCGCACATCACGGGGGTGACAGGGGAGGGAGCGCACATCACGGGGGTGACAGGGGAGGGAGCGCACATCACGGGGGTGACAGGGGAGGGAGCGCACATCACGGGGGTGACAGGGGAGGGAGGGCACATCACGGGGGTGACAGGGGAGGGAGGGCACATCACGGGGGTGACAGGGGAGGGAGGGCACATCACGGGGGTGACAGGGGAGGGAGGGCACATCACGGGGGTGACAGGGGAGGGAGCGCACATCACGGGGGTGACAGGGGAGGGAGCGCACATCACGGGGGTGACAGGGGAGGGAGCGCACATCACGGGGGTGACAGGGGAGGGAGCGCACATCACGGGGGTGACAGGGGAGGGAGCGCACATCACGGGGGTGACAGGGGAGGGAGCGCACATCACGGGGGTGACAGGGGAGGGAGCGCACATCACGGGGGTGACAGGGGAGGGAGCGCACATCACGGGGGTTACAGGGGAGGGAGCGCACATCACGGGGGTTACAGGGGAGGGAGCGCACATCACGGGGGTTACAGGGGAGGGAGCGCACATCACGGGGGTTACAGGGGAGGGAGCGCACATCACGGGGGTGACAGGGGAGGGAGCGCACATCACGGGGATGACAGGGGAGGGAGCGCACATCACAGGGGTGACAGGGGAGGGAGCGCACATCACAGGGGTGACAGGGGAGGGAGCACAGATCACGGGGGTGACAGGGGAGGGAGCACAGATCACGGGGGTGACGGGAGGGAGCACAGATCACGGGGGTGACAGGGGAGGGAGCACAGATCACGGGGGTGACAGGGGAGGGAGCACAGATCACGGGGGTGACGGGAGGGAGCACAGATCACGGGGGTGACGGGAGGGAGCACAGATCACAGGGGTGACAGGGGAGGGAGCACAGATCACAGGGGTGACAGGGGAGGGAGCGCACATCACGGGGGTGACAGGGGAGGGTGCGCACATCACGGGGGTGACAGGGGAGGGGGCGGGTAGCTGATCACGGGGGTGAGAGGTGGGGGGGCGCGAGCAGTACATCACGGAGGAGAGGGGGCGCGCAGCATATAACGGAGGGGAGGGGGTGGGCAGCACATAACGGAGAGGGGGCGCGCAGCACATAACTGAGGAGAGGGGGCGCGCAGCACATAACGGAGGAGAGGGGGCGCGCAGCACATAACGGAGGAGAGGGGGCGCGCAGCACATAACGGAGGAGAGGGGGCGCGCAGCACATAACGGAGGAGAGGGGGCGGGGCCGGGCAGCACATAACGGAGAGGGGGCGGGGCCGGGCAGCACATAACGGAGGAGGAAGCGGGCAGCCGATCTCGAGTGGAGGGGGCTGGCAGCACATCACGGAGGTGAGGGGACGAGCAGCCGATCACGAGGGAAAGGGGCCGGGCAGCAGATCGGGGGGAGCGGTAGCACTGTGGCAGATGGAGGGCGGCGGCGGCGGATCAGGAGGTGTGGGGGTGGGGGTGAGGGTGCGGGCAGCAGATACGAGGGGTGGGGGTGCGGGCACCAGATTGGGGAGACAGGTGGCAGATCGCGGAGGGCAGCGGATCAGGAGGCTTTTCGCCGGTTTCATACAGTGCAATGGCAGCGCGGCAACTTCCGGGTCCCATGCTCCGGTCACATAACAGCATGGGACCGGATCTTGTCACCCTGCCATTGCACTGTATACACTCACTGTGCTGGCGTGCTGCAGGGCCGACAAGTGAAGCTGATGAGGCGGTCACCGGCAACAGGTCCACTGTGATTGGAGAGATCGGTCACAAGGCCGATCTCTCCAATCAGAGCTACTGGAGCTGGGGGAGGGTGATCCAGTGAGGTCACCCAGCTCCAGCCAATGGCCAGTGCTATAGCTGCACTGGCCAGGGCTGGATTTCAATGTTTCAGTCACTTTAAATGGCTGGAACATTACCATGGCTGTGATTGGCTGACGAACGCCGCTCAACCAATCACAGCCTCCGTAGGTCCGGGGAGGAGGCACCACCCCTCCTGAGGTCAGGTACAGGTCCCATCCTCCCCGAATCTGCGGTTTGTGTTACCCGCTTGCAATCACCGAAGGCTCTGGTGCCGCGATTCCGCCATGACGGAAAGATCCGTCCTTGGTCTTTTAGGCCCAAGGCACCATGACGGATCTTTCAGTCTATGGTCGGGAAGGGGTTAAAGAGGACCAACCAGCAGGATTTTCCTATATAAACTAAAGCCAGTGCTATACTGGCGCTATCATGCCGAATCTAAGCATACCTTTAGTTGTGAAATCAGATGTATAGTTTCTGAAATATAGGAAAGTCAAGTTTGTGAAATGCACTTTTACTTCATGAGAGGAGCAACGGAATATCTACTACAGTGCATTGCAAAAGTATTCGGCCCCTTGAATTTTTCAACCTTTTCCCACATTTCAGGCTTCAAACACAAAGATAAAAATGTTATTGTTATGGTGAAGAATCAACAAGTGAGACACAATTGTGAAGTTGAACGATATTTATTGCTTATTTTAAACTTTTTAAAAAAAAAAATAAATAAATAAAATACCTGCAAAGTAGGACATGCAATATTATTCTTCCCCTTTACTTTCAGTGCAGCAAACGCACTCCAGAAGTTCATTGAGGATCTCTGAATGATCCATTGTTGTCCTAAATGGCTGATGATGATAAATATAAGCCACCTGTGTGTAATCAAGTCTCTGTATAAATGCACCTGCTCTGTGATGCTCTCTGTGCCTCAAACAGAACACTGAGACAGACTATCATGAAGACCAAGGAACACAACAGGCAGATCCATGATATTGTTGTGGAGAAGTTTAAAGCCAGATTTGGTTACAAAAAGATTTCCAAAACTTTAAACATCCCAAGGAGGACTATGCAAGCGATCATATTGAAATGGGAGTATCATACCACTGCAAATCTACCAAGACCTGGTCGTCCATCCAAACTTTCATCTCAAACAAGGAGAAGACTGATCAGAGATGCAGCCAAGAGGCCATGATCACTCTGGATGAACTGCAGAGATCTACAGCTGAGGAGGGAGAGTCTGTCCATAGGACAACAATCAGTCGTACACTACACAAATCTGGCCTTTATGGAAGAGTGGCAAGGAGAAAGCCATTTCTCAAAGATATCCATAAAAAGTGTCATTTAAAAAGGTTGCCACCAGTCACCTGGGAGACACACCAAACATGTGGAAGAAGGTGCTCTAGTCAGATGAAACCAAAATCGAACTACTTGGTCACAATGCCGAACGATATGTTTGGCATAAAAGCAATACAGCTAATAACCCTGAAGACACCATCTCCACTGTCAAACATGGTGGTGGCAGCATCATGGTTTGGGCCTGCTTTTCTTCAGCAGAGACAGGGAAGATGGTTAAAATTGATGGGAAGATAGATTGAGCCAAATACAGGACCATTCTTGAAAAAACCTGTTGGAATCGGCAAAAGATCAGAGACTGGGACTGAGATTTGTCATCCAACAAGACAATGATCCCAAACATAAAGCAAAATCTACAATGGAATGGTTCACAAATAAACGTATCCAGATGTTGGAATGGCCAAGTCAAAGTCCAGACCTGAATCCAATAGAGAATCTGTGGAAAGAGCTGAAAACTGCTGTTCACAAAAGCTCTCCATCCAACCTCACTCAGCTCGAGCTATTTGCAAAGGAAGAATGGGCAAGAATTTCAGTCTCTCGATGTGCAAAACTGATAGAGACATACCCCAAGCGACTTGCAGCTGTAATTGCACCAAAAGGGCGCTACAAAGTATTAACTTAAAGTGGACGAATAATATTGCACGCCACAATTTTCAGTTATTTTTTAAAAAAAGTTTAAAATAAGCAATACATTTCGTTCACCTTCACAATTGTGTCCCACTTGTTGTTGATTTTTCACCATAACATTCAAATTTTTATCTTTATTTTTGAAGCCTGAAATGTGAGAGAAAGTTGAAAAATTCATGGGGGGGGTGAATCCTTTTGCAAGGCACTGTAGGTGGGGCAGGTTTTGCTAGTTATTCAGGGGCAGGAATAACTAACAAAACCCGACCCACCTATTAGATATTCTGCAGCATCTATCAATAAATAACAGTGTATTTCACAAACTTGACTTTCCTATATTTCACAAAGTATACATCCAATATCACAACTAAAGGTATGTATAGAATCAGCACGATCGTGCTAGTATAGCACTGGCTTTAGGTGATATGAAAATCCTGGTGGTTGGTCCTTTAAGACCCAGGGGGTGTTCCCAGAGATTCTTCTCTGGGGGTGTGTACTTCCCCCTGCATGAGGTTGACCAATCATAAGCCAGAGTCAACACACAGGGGAAATAAGAACAAACCCCAAAATACCTTAGAACAGAGTTTCTCCTGTGTGAGATATGGAATGACAGTCTGATCTCCTCATTGATCTCACTGTACAACTGTGTGCCATTACAAAGTAAAGGGAGCAAATTACCAACACCTTCAGCCTTGGTTGCACAGCAGTAGGAGGGGCGGTATGGCAGAGTATCGCGGGTGCTCTGATATTCAAATAACCACAATGCACAGACTGTCTTCACTGCATGATGTGTGCATGCACCCCAGGGAAAACCATTCGCAGTCTCTGAATGGTTCTCGCAAGGGAATAAAACAAAGTTCTCGGACGTAGTGTGACAAAAAAAAACAAAAAAAACCACCCCCGCCCTCCCTACTGCTGAAAATGCTATTTATGGCTCACTGTATATGGGCGGAGACCCAAACAAGCCAATCATTGACTTCCCATAATGCATGTTACTAGAGTCGAGCTTGTCTGAGCCTCTGGCCAGCTCAAATTGAGTAACAAGCATTTAGTGCTCACCCATCACTGCTTTTAATCTAAATTTTACAAGCTAATATCTCTGAAATGGAGAGGGAAACTAAAAAATTAAGACTACAGCCACTATTCTATGATGTGGTCAGTTTAACATGCTTATTCTCGTGAAAAGTGCTCCTTAAGAATTAACAGAGTTAAAGGGGTACTGATTTTATTATATTGCTTTAGTTACACAACATGAGAATAAACATCCTTGCGATTCACTTGCTTTATCTATATGCGGTTATTCTCCTTCTGTAAGAGCTTTTATCTTATAGAGTGTCCTGCTCATTTCCAAGGAGATCGAGCACCAGAGTTACATTCCAAGCTGAGGTGTTAACTTCTGAGATCCCAGCCACCTCTCACCAGTCCAATGATTTCTATACTGTAGTTAGCTGTGCACCTTCCCTTCCCTGACCAGTTATTAATCTCCAGCCCCCACTGCAGTTCTCCTAATAACGGTGCTCTACCTCTCTATAGGCAAATATAGTCATAACCGTTAAACTTCTAGTGAAAACAGTGTAGACTTCAGTACAAGCACTGACAGCAATGTGTCACAGTAACAGGATAAGCTGACCAGAGAGATGAAGTTACTGGACCAGAGCGGTCACTCAAGGGAGACATTTACCTTTGTTAAAAACAATTATAGGGATTGATACAAATCAGAGATTGATACAAAGTGTGCATGTAGGTATATACGGTAAATGCAGAGATGTATAAAATAGAGCAGAAAATGACTTCCCACACGGGTTGTCAGATGACAGATCACTGAAGAAAAACTGCTGTCCATATCCAATTCTGGTTAGAATTTGCCACTTGACTAAAGTGTTTGGAATAGAGAAAAACATTGAATGCATATGGAAGCCATTCATATGCCATTTGTTTTACACGTAAAGGGGGTTGTCCACAACTGGACAATTGTTACTTAATTCAGGTAACCAGTTAAAATAAAAAAAAAAAAAAAAAAGAAGTGTATGCAAGTCTGCGATGGTGGTTCATGTTTCCGGAGAGTGATGTGACACTACCATCACGTCCAGGCTGCAGCAAATGAGTGGCTGCAGCTCATTAATATTGCGTCAGGACGTCTGCACTTACGAATTAGTGAAGGCTGCAGCTAATCAGTGGCCATTCATTGGCTGCAGTCTGAATAACTACACGTTATCCCCTGGGAATAGCAGGGCAGACTCGTCTGGAATAGCGCCACTGTGAGTTTAGCGCATCCATTGTTTTTATTTTGGTCCAGAATGGATTAAGCAGGCGTCGTCTAGTAGTAGACAATAACCTGAAAGCATAATCTTCCACAGTTGTGTGAACATGGTCTCAAGAATATCCCTACTAGTCACCAACCTAAAGAATCCAGACTTCTACCAAATACACCATGTTTTGGTACAAAAATTCTCTCAGCTGGCGTATTTCTACTATATTTAACACTTGGCAAAGGTTACTTGCAACATAAAAACAAAAAGGGAAGTGATTTGAACTTTTAGTTTTTTTTTTAAAACTTAATTTTTTTTTATTTTACTAGTCCCCCTAGGGGGCTATAGCGATCAGCAATCCGATCGCTCTTATCTATCTGCTGATCACAGCTATACAGCTGTAAACAGCAGATTCAGTCACTTCCTGTTTCTCTCTGCTCTCAGCCGAGGGAAAACGAAAGTGAAACTTCATAGCTGCAGGCGTCATCACATGACCCTGTGCTACGATGGCAACCACCGAAAGTCACGTGATCACTCACGTGACTTCCAGTGGGGGCGGCGGTAAGTAAAAATCATGGCCGCGCGCATATAGATCTCGCTGCCAGACTTTGGCAGTGAGATTTAAGGGGTTAAATGTTGCGAGTGGAAGCGACTCCAATCGCAACATGCAGGCACACGTCAGCTGTTGAAAACAGCTGATGTGTGCCGACCGCCGCCTGCCCGTGGCAGGGGGCGGGGCTTAACAGGACACGCTCCATGACGGATATATCCGTCCATGGTCGTGAAGGGGTTAAACTGAGCATGCTCCAATGTATTGTAAAAACCGGATCCAGAAAAAACGTATGCAGAAACTGATGCACCGGATCCGTAAAAAAAACAAAACAAAAACCAAAAAACGGATTTTTGTGCACTCTCTGTAAAATCGTTTTCTCTTAGCCATCATTGGGGGACACAGGACCATGGGTGTTAGTGTCCTCCTCTGGAGAGGCAGCATAAGTAGAGGCAAAAGCATAGCTCCTCCTCTGCAGTATACACCCCCCTGGCTGGGCCAGGCAACCTCAGTTTTAGTATACAAGCAGTAGAAGAAAAAAAAACAGTAAAAACTTCTCAACAGAGGAACATGAGAAAAAAAGAGTCATAACCAAATAAGGTACTGAGAGAACCAAGGCCCAACAGGGCAACAGGGTGGGTGCTGTGTCCCCCAATGATGGCTAAGAGAAAAAGATTTTACGGTGAGTACACAAAAATCCGTTTTTCTCTGATGCCTCATTGTTGGACACAGGACCATGGGACGCCCTAAAACAGTCCATGGGTGGTAAACATAAAAGAAGACAACACAACCCAAGGACTAGGAACCAGTCCCAGACAGCCTGGAGCGCCTACTGAGAGAGGTGCTCTACTGCCGTTTGCAGAATTTTCCTACCCAGATTTGCCTCAGTTGAAACCTGGGTATGGACTCTGTAATGCTTTGAAAACGTATTTAGGCTAGCCCAGGTCGCAGCCTTACACACCTGTTTCACTGAAGCCTGATGCCGAATGGCCCACGAAGCGCCAACTGCTCGCGTGGAATGAGCCCGCAGCCCACTAGGAATGGGCTTGAGTTGCAAGCGGTAGACTTCCTGGATCGCAGAGCGAATCCAGCGAGCCAGAGCTGCCTTTGAAGCTGCCTGTCCCTTCTTAGGCCCCTCAGGAATGAAGAACAAAGAGTCCGTTTTCCTAAAGGGGGCTGTCCTGGATATGTAATATCTGAGAGCTCTGACGAGGTCTAACAAATGCAGAGACCTTTCCACCCTATGAACTGAGTGTGGACAAAAGGAAGGCAGAACAATGTCCTCGTTCAAATGAAACGGGGTAAGAACCTTTGGAAGGAAATCCAGAAGAGGGCGCAGAACCACCTTGTCCTGGTGAAAAATCAGAAAAGGCTCACGGCAAAAGAGTGCTACTAGCTCCGAAACCCGTCTGATGGACGTAATTGCCACCAGGAACGTTACCTTCCAGGACAGAAAAGCAAGGGAGGATTCCTTGAGAGGTTCAAAGGGGGACCTCTGGAGACCATCCAGAACGAGATTGAAGTCCCATGGGTCCAGCGGCCGTTTGTACGGGGGAACTAGATGGGATATGTAGAGGGCCCTTCCCCTGCCACCGGGAAATTATCTGCAGGACTTTCTGCAAACAGGAGTGACTCCCCCCCTCCTCCAGCCAGCAAGCTAGAGAAAAGTTAACACTGTGTGTTCAGGATCATTGGGGCTCTCCTCCGTGCAATCAGCAAGGGACTTTCTCATAATAAATACTGTAAATGTCCTGGGAGCCTTCCCTGCAGCGTCTTTTCTCCCTTTGTCTGGGAAACCAGTCAGGGGGGATCTCCCCTTAAAACAGTGCTTCAGTCCAGGCAGTGAAAATAGCATTGTCAGCTTGCTGTGTCCGGTCACACCGGTGCCATATTCAACTCAGAGCCTGCAAAGAGGGGCTGAGGAATTGGTGCCATATTCAACTCAGAGCCTGCAAAGAGGGGCTGAGGAATTGGGCTATAGGGGCACAGGCCTCTACCCTGGGCTTTGGAAAATCGGTGTCTGTGGAACCCGTCGTCCAGCCCAGGATCCAGCGTCGCAGGAGGGGGTACGTGGAGGCGACACTCCACGTTCCCCCCATTGATGGTAGTGGGAGATCGGTCCTAAAAGGAAACAGTCGCCCTCAAAAAATAAACCTTGAAAGGAAGTGCCTCCTACAGACACTAAGCTAAAACTGAGGTTGCCTGGCCTGGCCTGGCCAGGGGGTGTATACTGCAGAGGAGGAGCTATGCTTTTGCATCTACTTAGTGTCCTCCTATGGATAGGCAGCATAACACCCATGGTCCAGTGTCCCTCAATGAGGCGTCAGAGAAAAGGATCCATCGCATCCGTTTTTGCATATTCTGCGCCGGATCCGTTGCATCAGGCACACGCCGGATTGTGCCTGATGCCAAAAAACTGATGTGTGAAAGTAGAAAATCAAACATGCAACTTAGTTGTCAGCTTTATATTTCTTTTATTAGTGGACACTACATTTCATAGTATTTCAATAAGAAGTATAGCTCCACTCTTACTGAAGTTATGACTTACCACTCTTGTAGCTCAGGAGAAGGAATAAGACCGGCAGTACCATTCTTTGCATTTTCCAGTTTGCCTTGCCACCAGTTGTGGTCATCTTTACTAATAATTTGAATAATGTCTCCAACTCTAAACCTGATGCCAGCTTCTTTACAGGGTATGAGGTCGTCCTTTGCTGGATCATATTCAAATTGTGCTCTTACGTATATCTACAAGACAATATATAAGTATACTTTATAGCTAAAGAAATAAATATTGCAGCATTAATAGAGACCATATGAAAAAAAAGGAAAAAAACTTATAAATGACCCGACAAGAAATGGTTACTAGCTCACACAAAGATGAAGCAATTGCAGTGCAAAGCATGCAAGAAGAATGGACATGATTACCACTGACAAATATGAATACCGTGTACTTATATTCTAATTATAAAAAAAATTAAAAATTATGACACCAGTAACTTTTACCATATAGTGTGATAAAAAAAAAAAACATTTCAAAAGTGGAGTGCAATGGTGAAAAAACACCCTGCAACTGTGACATCACACACACACACACACACACACACTATTTTTCGGACTATAAGGCTACATGCGCACGCTGCTTCTTTTTCGTGTTCACAAACTGCAGCCAAAACTGCACCTTGTCAGAGAGAGCCTGGAAATGTCACAAAAAATGTAGGTGCTTTTTTGGTGCGTTTTTGGCTGCAGTTTTGTCAACAATTGTTTCATGTATTTTTCAGTTCAAACAAGCCCATAAAGCTTGTTGAATTGAAAAAAAAAAAAAAAAATTATAAATAAATAATTAAAAAAAACTGGCGTGCGGTCCCCCCCAATTTTAATGCCAGCCAGATAAAGCCATAACGGCTGAAGGCTGGTATTCTCAGGATGGGGAGCTCCACATTATGGGGAGCCCCCCAGCCTAACAATATCAGTCAGCAGCCGCCCAGAATGGCCGCATCCATTAGATGCGGCTGTTCTGGGACTGTACCCGGCTCTTCCCGATTTGCCCTGGTGCGTTGGCAAATCGGGGTAATAAGGAGTTATTGGAAGCCCATAGCTGCCAATAAGTCCTAGATTAATCATGTCAGACGTCTCCCCGAGATACCTTCCATGATTAATCTGTAAATTACAGTAAATAAACACACACACCCGAAAAATCCTTTATGAGAAATAAAAAACACTAACAAATTCACTCATTACCAATTTATTAACCCCGACAAAGCCCTCCATGTCCGGCGTAATCCAGGATGGTCCAGCGTCGCTTCCAGCTCTGCTGCATGGAGGTGACCGGAGAAGCAGCAGACACCGCCGCTCCTGTCAGCTCCACGCAGCAACTCAAGAGAGCCGCGCGATCAGCTGAATCCAGCGGTGGCCGCGAGTAACCTCAGTGACAGCTCAGCTGATCGCGCTACTGCGTGGAGCTGACAGGAGCGTGGAGGACGGGACTATCAGCGGTGGCGGTGGCAGTGAGAGGGGTCCATCATCTCCCCTGTGTGTGCACGCTGTGGACAGCGGTACTTCGGGGAACACGTGAAGGACGGGACTATCAGCGGCGGCGGCAGTGAGAGGGAAAAATCAATGTTTTCAGCTGCCAATGTCCATCCCCCTCTCGCTGCCGCTGATAGTCCCATCCTCCACGTGTTCCCCGAAGTACCGCTGTCCCCAGCATGCACGCACAGGGGAGATGATGTGGAGGACGGGACTATCAGCGGCGGCGGCAGCGAGAGGGGGATGGACATTGGCAGCTGAAAACATTGATTTTTCCCTCTCGCTGCCGCCGCTGCTGATCGTCCCGTCCTCCACATCATCTCCCCTGGGGACCGCGGTACTTCGGGGAACACGTGGAGGACGGGACGGGACCACTTGCCTGACCTCACTTCCTGACAAATCACCTGCGTTTTTGGTACCAAAAACGCGGGTAAAAGGCAGGTAAAATGCACCACTTTTGATTAGCATGCATTCTTCCTGCGTTTTTGATGCCCTCATTGATTTCAATGGGTGACAAATGTTGACAAAAACGCAGGAAGAATGAACATGCTGCATTTTTTTTGTCACAAACTTTTGACAAAAAAAACGCTGACAAATAAACTGCAATGTGCGCATGACAAATCTGACTTCTCATAGACTATGCTGAAAGTCCTACTGACAAAACTGCAGCCAAAAAAGCAGCAAAAAAAGCAGCGTGCGCATGTAGCCTAAGGCTACAGGTGCACGCTGCATCTTTTTGTGTTCACAAACTGCAGCCAAAACTGCACGTTGTCAGAGGGCGCCTGGAAATGTCACAAAAAATGCTTGTAATTGTAGGTGCGTTTTCGGTGCGTTTTTCACAACATGCGTTTTTGCCACAAATGTTGACAAAAACGCAGGAAGAATGAACACGCTGCATTTTTTTGTCACAAACTTTTGACAAATAAAACGCTGAC
This sequence comes from Anomaloglossus baeobatrachus, assembly GCF_048569485.1. Taxonomy (NCBI): domain Eukaryota; kingdom Metazoa; phylum Chordata; class Amphibia; order Anura; family Aromobatidae; genus Anomaloglossus; species Anomaloglossus baeobatrachus. The sequence goes on from NC_134354.1 coordinate 183,536,343, forward strand.
AAATAAACTGCAAAGTGCGCATAGCAAATCTGACTTCTCATAGACTTTGCTGGGAAGTCAAATGTCAAAGTTCTGACAACAAAACTGCACCAAAAAACGCAGCATAAAACGCATGTAGCCTAAGACGCACTTTTTTCCCCCAAATGTTGGGGGAAAGTGGGGGGCGCGTCTTATAGTCTGCATGTAGGGCATGGCTGCGGGGAATGAGGGTGCTGCGGTGGAGCAGGTCATTGGCGGCACGAGCAGGCTGTAGCAGTACCTGCCGTGACTATGTGGGCCCCCTCATTTCATATGCACGCCCATGCTCCCGCCCATCATCTCTCAGCGCTGAAGCCGGCACTGACAGGTGGGCGGGATGATGGGAGGGGGATGTGCACATAATAAACAGCTGGCCCGCGTGATCACCCCTGGCAATTACAGCCTGGAGTGATCATGTGTGGCTATATTCACTGCTCCCCACGCATCATCATCAGCACGGAGGGTAGTGAATAAGTACGGTATACTCACCGTTCCCTGCAGCATCGTGATGTCCTCCTGTTTGCCGGCCCACTGATGTGTTTGGAGCTGTGTGCACAGCAATGAAGTCATCCCTGTGCGCACCGCTCTCCACACACATCAGCGGGCCGGCAGACAGAAGGTCATCGCGATGCTGCAGGGAACGGTGACCGGCTCCACACAGATCAGCAGCGCTGCTGCCGGCACTGACAGGAAGATGAGCAATGCTGCTGGAGTGAGGAAAGGGGAGTATAAACGTTTATTTATTTTCTGTGCCACAGGATGCAGGCCATATAGCAGGATGGGGGTATATAGCAGGATGGGGGTACATAGCAAGATGGGGGTACATAGCAAGATGGGGGCACATAGCAAGATGGGGGCACATAGCAAGATGGGGGCACATAGCAAGATGGGGGCACATAGCAAGATGGGGGCACATAGCAAGATGGGGGCACATAGCAAGATGGGGGCACATAGCAAGATGGGGGCACATAGCAAGATGGGGGCACATAGCAAGATGGGGGCACATAGCAAGATGGGGGCACATAGCAAGATGGGGGCACATAGCAAGATGGGGGCACATAGCAAGATGGGGGCACATAGCAAGATGGGGGCACATAGCAAGATGGGGGCACATAGCAAGATGGGGGCACATAGCAAGATGGGGGCACATAGCAAGATGGGGGCACATAGCAAGATGGGGGCACATAGCAAGATGGGGGCACATAGCAAGATGGGGGCACATAGCAAGATGGGGGCACATAGCAAGATGGGGGCACATAGCAAGATGGGGGCACATAGCAAGATGGGGGCACATAGCAAGATGGGGGCACATAGCAAGATGGGGGCACATAGCAAGATGGGGGCACATAGCAAGATGGGGGCACATACCAAGATGGGGGGCACATACCAAGATGGGGGCACATACCAAGATGGGGGCACATACCAAGATGGGGGCACATACCAAGATGGGGGCACATACCAAGATGGGGGCACATACCAAGATGGGGGCACATACCAAGATGGGGGCACATACCAAGATGGGGGCACATACCAAGATGGGGGCACATACCAAGATGGGGGCACATACCAGGATGAGGGACATATATACAAGGATGGGGATCATATACAAGGCGGGAGGATCATTACCAGGATGGGGTACCTTAGTAGAGAATTTGGGGACATTACTCCCATAACAGTGTCAGCAGCAGATCCTCGCCCCATAAGTGTGTCATGACCACATTTTTTGCTTAAAATTTTAATTTTCCTCATCTAAAACCAGGGTGCGTGTTATAGTCCGAAAAATACGGTATACAGTGGAACCTTGGTTAACCAGTAACCCAGTTACCAAGTATTCCGCTTAACGAGCAAAGCTTGCTGTAAATTTGTAACTCACTTTACGAGCAAGCTTTGCTGTACGAGCAAAATACTCAATGTACACACTTTCAGTTCCGTACATCCATTGCGCTCTGACCCGCTCTTACAGTCCGCACAAACAAAAACAAAAATGCACACACGCACGCACGCACAAACATGCACAACCCCCCCCCCCCCAAAAAAAACCCATTATGCTCAGCTTACCTTCCATCGCCGGCCTCACGGTTCTTGTAGTTCGCCGCTAAAGGATGTGTATCGGTAACCATCGTGACGAGGGAGGAAGTTCCGCTGTCAGCCGCTACTCAAAGGCAGATCTGGCATCGGTCGTGATGTTTACCTGATACACATCCTGTACCGGCGAACTACAAGAAGCATGAGGCTGGTGATGGAACGGAAGGTAAGGTGAGCATAATATGTGTGTGTGCGCGTGTTTTTACGTGTGTGGAATGGCACAATAGGAGACCAGGATGGAACATTTAACAAGTTGTGGAACGAATTGTCTGCATTGCAATGATTTCCTATGGGAAATCTTGCTTTGGTAGACGAGTAACTTGGTTAACAAGCACAGTCCCAGAACGGATTGTTCTCGTTAACCTAGGTTCCACTGTATTTTTTTTCCCTCCTCTCAAGCTGTAAAGTAGCCTCTTCTGGTAAGTGAGTGGGGAAAAAAAAAATCAATCTGTGTTAAGAAACCTAGCAGTCTCATACACAAGGCGAGATTAATGATGGTGAGATTTAACATGAACAGTTATGACGATAACATGAATATGGGTTTATTAGGAGGGGAACAACAAAATCACACAAAGAAAATCTATTCACCTGTCGTCCTTTTGATTGAGTAGTTGATGGTATGTCCTGCAGAATAAAGTCAACCCAGAAGACATTTGCATCTTATTCACAGTTTGCAGTCTTACAAGAAATCATCAGCAGTTTGAGTGTAAAAGTGTAATACATATGGGTTACAAGACAAAAAACAAGCTCAAGATGTTTAGCTTAAGCCTAAACAAGCAGAAAGTTTTGAAGCCTAGGAACAATGCTTAGCAAAATAAAAGAAATATCGGCATCTTCAACACAAATGCATTGGTAAAATAATATCAAGTGTGAGGTAGTTGGTCCTTGTGTATAACCTTAAATAGCATACTTTTAAAGGGGTTATCTCAAGCTTGTCGAGCTTTGTCCATATGTGCTAGTAAAGGGGCGTCCCGTTCCGGCAGACAAGAGCTGCTTTTGTATTTGAAGGAGGGCTATCTTTAGAATGGCCACCATATAAACACTACATTTGGTCCGCACCTGCCGCTGCATGGGAAATGCTTGCTTGGTATAAAGTGGTATGGGTACGACCCAGGCGATCAGTTGATCAATAGATGCATGTTAGGCTGAGATCATGTGTCCTGTAATCATCCATTAGAACGGATCCTGCAGAGATCAGTTTGGAAAGAAGCTCTGCAAACACAACTTTGTCAGTTTTTAAATAACTGATTTTTCTTGTTTTCTTTCTATGAAAAAATGGCTCCATTAACGCATTACTATTTAGTCATCAATTATTCTAGCAATTGTAACATCCATTTTTTTTTTTTACAGGTTCTCTTACAAATGAAAGATAACTAGCAATCTGTTAATGGATCCGTTCTCCATAGAGTCCAAGGTTAAAAAAAAAATGGATCTGGGAGAAACCATTTTGCCAAAGGATCTCTGCAGGATCTGTTCTGAAGAACGATTACAGGACATGTGAACTCAGCCTTAAACAAGGTGGTCTCTGAGGAGACAAATTGTATTAAAGGGGTTATCACCTTAAAATGTACACATTGCATTAATGCTTTTATTTCATCTGCATGTGTCTCCATCTTTATATGGCTTAAAATAACTCCTGAAAGTTATGTCAGACACAATGTGCAAAAAGCAATTTGTTTTGGGGAGGAGTGCTCCATTGGCAATGCTCATTTCTGAGCCTAAAAATAAAAAAAGGACAATTTTAGATTTGAACTTTAATAATAGAGGGGATTTTTTTTGCCACCACAAATACCGTTCTAAATAAAAGAAAAGAAAAGAAAAAAAGAAGCTAACATGCAAATTTTCAGCTCAGCTAGGAAAAATGCTATTACACTAAATATGGGATATTTCCTAAAAGCTGTGTCTTTCACTGCGGCATTTAGCAAGCAATTTGTGTTAAAGATGTTCCAGAGAAAGGTCTTAAGAGCTGTGTGCCATAATGCACATTTACATATTTCAGCTTAAATTAGCCCCTTTACTACCGAAGAGAGTAGAACATAATAGGCCAAGCTCATGTTATGCAGAATATGCAGGTAACACAGCAGCAGAGGGCACACCAATTCATTAACGTAGATAGCGGAAACTACAATCTGGGTCCAGAGGGCTTTTGTCCTGTCCTCTATAAATGATGGAGGCATCTAGATTGTCGGGGAAAACTCATCACCTTTGCACCAACTCGCTAGTGACGCAAGGTTTTATATTCTCCATGATGTCTGAATACATGTATTCCAGTATATTAGTTATTGATATAAAAAAAAAAAAAAAAAAAAAAAAAAAAAATCATAGAAAAGACAGCAAAATAAAAAATACCCTGCAAAGACTTACCAAACGTCTAAATGAAATAAGAAGGGAAACCAAAAAAAAAACCCCAACAGAATTTAAAGTCATGTTAGGATGGGAACGTTTATCCAGGAACACAGAGGTTAATACAGATATTGTGGATAGAAAATTATGGTTGAAGCCCTGTTTGTAGGAATGTGTATATGTAATTGCTGATCTTACCGCAATAGAATTGTTAATGCTGCTATGGCCATTAGCTGGGGACTGTCTGGATGTAGAGGGGGAATCTCTCTGAAATAAGACACAAGTTTTGTTAACACATTTCACTATTGCAAAGTGCAGTTACCACTGAATCAACAATGAAGAATTCTCTACACCAGTCCTGTCTTCCCAGGTTATTTCTCTGCTTTATTCACGAGAATTTTTCTGCCGTGGTCTGGTTGTATATGTTCTAAGAAGCAAGACAATACCTGCAGCTCACCAAGTCTCCACTAAGAGGAGCCCATGGTCCGGACAGTATCACTTAGCCCATATTCTCCATCAATTGCTTCTCAGAGAACGCTTTAAAACATCACTTTTACCATGAAACCAAAAATAGACCTTACTGGATGCATGAACATACTAAATGTCCATGATACAAAAAAAGAAAAAAAAAAAAAAAGTGTTTATGTGCTACGTTACATTAAAAAGGCAGAGCGCAAGAGATCCAACATATAGTTTTATGCCGTATCAAGAATATGCAAACCAGAGGTACTCCGAAAAATACCGCTGATTGCCAAACCAGATATAGTTACCTTCATTTTACCAGAATTGCGGTGAGCTGTGGGAGTGGACCTTTCAATCTAGTTACATGGCATGTCATACAACTTATCATAGACCTCTAAGGCTATGTGCCCACGGGGAAAGTGTCCTGCGGATATATCCGCACGACATTCCGCAGGTGCTCCCAGGAAACAGCACCACAACTTTTGTCTGTTTCCATGCTGCGGAATGTCGTGCGGATATGGTGCGGGCATTCTGCATTGAGGATACAGTACATGGCTTCGGCACTGAATCCTCAATGCAGAACAAGTGCTGCAGTGATCGGGGAAGTTTATACTTACCTCCATCATGCAGCACCTCGCTTTCCGGCGGCCGGGTCACTGTCAGGCAGCGTCTGGGTTCACTGTGCTGGAGGTGGGCGGGCCTGAACTAGCTCCGGCTGTCACATGACCGGAGCTCGTGCAGGCTCCGCCCACCTCTTCCTTCCTGTACCTGGCTGGATCCACCGCGCTGCTGCCGCTACACTGGACGGAGAAAGTGACTCGGGTCTCTATCAAGGCAGGTAAGTATATGGGACCCTGCGGAGAAATCCGCTACAATAATTGACATGCTGCAGATTTTTCCGCACGGAAATCCGCACAATTTCCGCTGCGGAAAAATCCGCAGCGTGGGCACAGCATTTCCCAAATGCCATAGAAATGGCTGGGGAGTAGCTGTGCTGCAGATTTTCGGAAAATCCGCGGCTTTTCCGCGATAAATCCGCGGCAAAATCTGCGCATTTTCCGCAGCGTGGGCACATAGCCTAAGTGTAATGAAACTCGAAAAAAAAAGTTGGCCCACATCCTCCAGGAATTCTTGTTCTTTATTATAGAAGACATTACAAATATCAGAACATCTTACAAGTTTGCAAAGTTTAACCTAGTCTATGCACGGGATTTTTGAATAAAGAACAAGAATTCATCCTGGAGAACGGATTTTTATCTAGTTCTTTTATTTTTGTGTTTTTCTAGTTGCATTTATCTTCATGCCTGCCGAGCACCCAGAATGTGAAACATTTGGTTCACTACTTAGCTTTACTAGCCACATCAATATAACGTTCAGAAACAAGGCTTCTCTTAAATACCTTGTGTTGGCAATAGTGCCTCTGAGCGGTTCTACTGCGGTCCGCTCATCCCCATTGCGTGACCAAAGGCTCGGTGAGCTCTGAGATCCGGTGGAGTCACGTCAACTTCCAACTGACCCGACATTACAAAAGGCAGGTGCCAGTTTCCGCGAGCAACTGGGCAGTGGGCGGCATTCCCCCGCACATCACAGCTCAGTATCACTTCTGCTTGAGGTTCTCTGCAGTGAGTGCAGCGTGTGCGATGCTGGGCTGTGACGAGTGGTGAAACTCTGCCCACAGCCCAGTCACTCAGAGACTGGGGCCGACTTTAGTGATATCGGGTCAACTGGAAGTTGACGTGACCTCACCGGATCCCAGAGGTCACATAATGGGGATGAGCGGACCGCAATAGCGCTGCTCAGAGGCACTATTGCCAACACAAGGTATCTGATAGAAGCCTTGTTTCTGAAGGTTATATCGATGTGGTTAATAAAGCTAAGTAGTGAACCACCCCTTTAAAAATGTTTCGTAGTGTTGCAGCTCATCTTGATTAGTGGTAATCTGGACTCTGAACACATGCAGAGAGGTGTACAGATTTAACAGAAAATCTTTGGGTCTGTGTGACTCCTGCACAGGATGAGCGCTTCTGTTTCGTAGTTTGACTGATGGTGTCTCCAGAACTAATCCCAAACTGATCAATGCAGCTTTTATAGGGCTAGAACAAATCAATACAGCTTCAAAAGTTTAAATACAAAATCTCTATAAAAACCATGTTTTAATGTAAAAGTTTAGTCACACATTCAGTTATCAAAAGCGCTCATGCCTGTGGATATCAGAAAGGTGATGCAGCTTCAGTTCTGAAGTGTTTGACACAGAACAGTGCATGAATGTCATCAGCGGTTTGTGAAGGGGACTGGCTTCAGTGGCTAAGCTAATCCCCTTCTAACTTACGCCTGATGCATAGAAAAAAAAAAAAAAGTGTCTGGCCCTACTGTAGAAATGAACCAGGCAACCCACTAAGGAAAATTATGACAAGCTTGAAGTGACGTTTCCAGGACTAACCGTTTCATTTCAACAAACCTTTGATCATAAGGCTACGTTTACAAGTTGCTTTTTTGAAAGACCTCATAGTACAGCTTTGCTTCCACCGTGCAAGTATAAACACAAGGTGTTAGGCCACCAATGCAAGATGTACGTGACACCATAACACATTTATGGAAAAAAAGGGGCAATTTCATCAAATTATTTAGGGGGAAGAAACGTTTATATCTGGAAAAAAAAAAAAAAAGTTTGATCCATGTACACTGAACAAAAATAAAAAAACACAAGACTTGTTTCTGCTCCCATTTATGAGCTAAACTATAAGTAGTAAGGCTTTTTCTATGTACACAAAAGGCCTTTTTCTCTCAAATATTGTTTTACAAATTTGTGTAAATCTGTGTTAG